>NC_084506.1:10627738-10797236 GCF_024500385.1 Phyllopteryx taeniolatus
CTTGATAATACCCCATCCGGAGAGTTGGCTGGCCAGTCAAGCACTGTGATAACATGAGCATCAAACGAGGTTTTGGTGCTTCTTGCGGTATGGGCAGGGGCCAGGTCCTGTGGGAAGATGAAATCTGCATCTCCATACAGATCCTCAGCAGAAGGAATCATGAAGTCCTCTAAAACTTTCTGGTAGACTGTTGCGGTGAGCTTGGATTTAAGACAGCAGAATTTACCAACACCTGCACTGGACATTGCACCCCAAATCATGACTGACTGTGGATATTTCACACTGGACCTCAAGCAACTTTGGTTCTGTTCTTCACCCGTCTTCATCCAAACCCTTGGACCTTGATTCCCGAATGAATGGCACACTTTACTTTCATCGGAAAAGAGGACCTCGAACCACTGGCCGACAGTCCAGTTCTCCTTGGCCCAGTTGAGACGGTTCCTACGTTGGCTCAGGCTCAGAAGTGGCTTGACCTGAGGAACCTAATAGTTGTAGCCCATCTCCCGGATGCGTCTGAATGTGGTGGTTTTTGAAGCTGTGACTCCCACCTCATTCCACTCTTGAATCTTCTCTGTTTGATAATCCGCTGGAGCTCACAGTCATCTCTTTTGCTGGTGCATCTTCTCCTGCCACATTTTGTCCTTCCACGAAACCTTCCACTCTGTGAACAGCCAGCCTCCTTAGCTATGAACTTCTGTGGCTTACCCATCCTATGGAGGGTATCAATGATGGTCTTCTGGCCAGTTGTCAAGTCTGCAGTCTTCCCCATATTGAACCCAACTGAGACAATTGAATCAAATTGAAGCAATTTAATGACAACCTGTGCAGGTGCTTTGAGTTTAGTAGATGATTAGTGTGTGACACTCACTTTAATCACTTTTTGTAATAGTGTTTTTTTTGTTGTTGTTACTGTAGTTCACGACTTACCGGCCACAAATTCCTTGTGTGTTTGTTTTAGCATGTCTTGTAATACAAATCTGTCCAACAGTTTAATAGGCTCTCCCTCTACTCAAGTTACATCGTGTGTAAGAAATACACTGTATCAACAATTTATGATATTTGCCAATAAATGTACTTGCTAAATAAACTGGATAACATCACTGGCAAAGATATTGACTCGAAAACATGTAAATACAATCTACTAAATCTGATAGTTAAATACAAAATATTTAGCCACGGTGGGCTTCGATGTTGTGGAATTATGATCATTTAGGTATTTTTGTTGATCGTTTAAAAAGTATTATATAATTTCTGTGTTGTAGCTTCATTTCCTCTTGTCTATTTTTTTCTTTAGTCATGACAGGTGTGTGAACAATTCAGGTCAAGGCCAAAGCGTAGCCTTGGCTTCTATGAGTGTGGTTAAAGGTTACGGCTTTCAACTATATACAGAAAATAGCAGTCTATCGTTCTGCAACCATATGAAAACAGCAGAGTTGTGTGAAACTAAAAAAATACTTGTTCTTATTTTATTGTATACAATGACTGCACATGTAGTGATGAAAAAAATAAAAATAAACTAAATTCGTCAAGATTAATGGTTTTATATTGCAATGCGTTCTTAAGAATTTAACAATTATATGTTTTCAAATATAATAAAATGTATTGCATAAATGACAATTTAAAGTATTCCTGTTTTTTCGTACCCGCTCAAAGTCTTGCAAGGGGTTCTCCAAGCTCAGGCTCAAGAGGTTCCCCAGGATTGGCAGGATAGTGGGTCCTGGTGGAAAATTCTTCGGCCTTCGGCACATGAAACTAAAAAGGATAAAGAAAAGACAAAACGGTAGGAGAATTATGGTCAACATGTTTGAGAAGCGTGGACAGACCTAAACAACTCCACTGGTTTAAAAGGTTTGCGCAACTCTTCGACCTGCCCTTTGTCATTGTGTACTTTGGTTTTCTGAGTAAAAGGGGAGGGTGAAGAACTACAGTGGATATAAAAGTCTACACCCCTGTTCAAATGCCAGGTTTTTGTTATTTACAAAAATGAGACCCAAGATAAAGAATTTCAAAACTTTCTCCATCATTAATAACCTATAACATGTACAACTCAATTTAAAACAACATTATTTTCAAGGGAGTCACTGATGGTGTAGTAGTACACTCGCCTGACTTTGGTGCAGGCAGCGTGGGTTCAGTTCCCACTCAGTGACGGTGTGAATGTGAATGTGAGTGTGAATGGTTGTCCGTGTCTATATGTGCTCTACGACTGACTGGCGACCAGTTCAGGGTGTAGTCCGCCTTTCGCCCGAAGTCAGCTGGGATAGGCTCCAGCGTCCCGCGACCCTAACCAGGATAAGCGGTGTTGAAAATGGATGGATGGATTATTTTCAAGGGGAAGTTAAAAAAAAATAACCTGAAATGATGTGGTCGTACAAGTGTGCACACTCCCATATAAATGGGATGTGACTTCAGAATCACATTCAAACTGACGTTCAATGGGGTCCTCACACACCTGCAGGCCCAAATGAAGCTCAGATGTTCTGGTTTGCATTTCCTAACACTTTTGTACTCACATCTAGCAGAAGCCTGAACGTTTTTGGGTGGGCTAACACTGAGTGCTATTTGTTCTTAATTCCTTCCACCTTGACTAAGGTCCCAGTTTCCGCTGAAGATAAACAGCCCCAAAGTATGATGCCACCGTGCGTCACTGTATATGTGGTGTTAATTTGACAATGAGCAGTGTTGTGTTTGCAGCAAACACACCTTTTGAAAATATGGCCAAATAGATCAAACTTGGTTCTACTGGACAGTGACATGTTTTCCCAGATGTGTTAGGGAGATATTGTTATGGTTCAGAGGAAACCAAGGTTGAGGTTTTTGGCCAATCAAGTGGTGCAGGCTAGCCACACTGGCTGAAAATGACGGAGGCAAGGGTCCCTCACTCTGCTTCTATAAATTAATCAAACAATGGATTGAAGTTGTTGCCAGAGGCCCTTTACCTTGCAGGAAGAGATGGCTCCTCACCAGACTGCAGACTGTGTTGTATGGGAAGCTGTAAGATATGAATGCTTGGAATTTCTCCTTAAAGTTGTGAGTTTCACAAACCAATCTAGTGCCTCCTAGAATGTGTCACTGTATCCAGACAAGGAGCCTCATGTGATGTCATTGGAGTAGATTGCTGGCTGTTTTCTTTCTTTTCTTTCAGGAGTGACCTTAGGTGTGTGGTGGATAGGAGGATGCAGAAAAGACTTTTGGACTGCTTGTTGTCGCTCTTAAGCTGTCCTTTTCCACAAAGACTATATTTTTAAGAGCTATTTGTGTACTATAACCAACCAAAAAATATCCATTGTTGCAAACACTTACTGTACTTGTGGTTTATTGAACAATGCTCACCCCTATAGTAAAGAACCCAATGGTGGTCATTTGGTGGTCTGACTTAGTAGTACACCCCCCCACCACCCTTTGTAAAACAAACAAAAAAACCTTTCTACAAAATTTATAAAATGTTGGGCCCCCTGCTGGATGGCCTGGACCTTTCCAAATGTTCAGGGCCCTGGGACAATTGCCCCTTTTCTCCCCGAGTTCGACGCCCCACTCATGCAAATTAATATCATACATTAAGATAACATATGAAGATAAAACTCCTTCATTGTCACCAACCAACATTGTCAAACAACATTCATTAATGCAACTTGGACTTAAGAGTGCTTGGATGGCACAAAAATCTAACCTTGGATTTAAAAAAAGAAGCTACATAAAGGATGAAATACTAGTAGTATAAATACTAATAGTATTTATGGCGAACAGTGCAAATATAACGTTTACATTTACGTTTAGTACAAATGTTCTCAATAATTATATCAATGAAATTTTTTTTTTAATATTTGAAATATTTCCTAATGTGTCCTTTAAAATCGAATTATTTTATTTTGAAATTGTATTACAACGATCGGCTTTATTGGCACTAATTAGGTCGGAACTATAGTCACATGTTGACGGTTGCAACGAGCCAACTTCACCGTGACACACAGACGTCATTTGCTCATATTATCGTCAGGCCTTGTTTGGTAAGTTTAATGGATGTAAAATTACCTACTAGTTTTATGTGGTCGGCGACACGCATTAAATAAGTGTCATGTTTACGTTGCACCAGCATGACTCGATATGACACGCTTTATTTTTGGCTTAAAGTGACAACACCTTGTCTGATTGCTACAGAAGCTAACTAGCTATATAGCTGCACGTAAGACGACTGTATGTTTGCAGCTTGTAGTCATAAACAATTTGAATTAACTTGCAAATAGTTTGGTTTAGATTGCCTCAATGTGGTTTCAGACAGTGAACGTTTCCTTGCCTCCGCTTTTAGAAAAAAAAAAGCTTATTTACCAGCTAATGCTGTTTTATATCATAAGGCCTTGAAAGTCAAAACGAAATCAAATAAATGAGTGAAAATCCCACTGCCTTGGTTTAAATTTCGGTTATGATTCCTGAATGTTTTTCGTAACTCGTTTTTGCGAATGCAAACACCAAATTGTATTTAAGGTATAATGTGTAGGGGCAAAAGATGTCCGCTCGGGGGAGCCAAAGCTGTAAGCACCACGGTTCAAGCCAATTGCCATAAAAACTGATAAACTGATACGTGGTTTCGAGGTTTCGAACGGCTCGCAGCGGTTATAGAACTAGTGATGGGATGATGATACCTCATGGAATGTATTGATACACTACACAAACTGACGGCACTGTATTGCCACTATGTTGGTCACTAAATAGTGACCCCTGCAGTAGTTCTAAAATCATTGCAGCTAAACAAAATGAAAATAAGATTGAAAAGCTTACATGCTGCAAAGCCAACATCAGCCTGTGAAATATTTAATTGCTAGTCCTTTACTTAAAATATGATCTCATCATTGTATAATTTCATTTGCTCAATTTGTTTTTTTATGAGAAGAGTTTAAAATGTGCTTAAAATCGCAGCCTCATCCACTGCTTGCTTGTTAGGAACTGCAAGCCAAAAGGAAATATTTTGTTAAAAGCTAATTAAAGGACTATAATTTTTTATAATCATTATTATAGAGTCACACACACAGCCCTTTCTGTGTAATAAACTATTTGGGAAAATTCTAATTTTATGTGAGAATTTCAACATACGTGGGGTACTCAGACGAGTATCTGCCATTTCGAGCTCTATACTGCCTCAGCATTGAAGTGCTCTTAATGATGTAAGATAGCTCTGTGGAGCAGAGCTGACACTTCACCTACAAGAAAATAAAAATTTGTCTGAAAACAATTCAAACCTCTTACCAGAAAAGAGTACAAACATATGTAATTAAAAAACTAACAGCCAACAATGCCCAAAGGAGAAAAATATTTACCTTTTGGCGTCAAAAGATCAAAATTATTCCAGACTGGGGAAAACTTCTTCGAACGATCCATGAAGTTTGTTGAACAAGCAAAAATCCCAAATGCAACAGCAAAACTGCATCCAACAAATCCGGAACATGTCGACACAGTTAGTTTCCTTATGATAATTTGGCGCGGCATATCCAAACGACAATTCCTGTATCGGTCACGTGTTTTTTTTTTTTTTTAATTTATGTATTTATTTTTTTATTGTTTTTTTTCCCCTTAAAGCGTTACACGCACCAATACCGGGTTTCACTCCTGTGCGCTCGGCACAGTGCTGACGCACCAGTGTTGTTTGTCCCATCGCTATATAGAACACGTCATCACGCATCACAAAAAGGCACACTCAGTTGCCATAGTTGCTCTCATTTTGTTGTGTTATGAAATGTTGCAGAAGTGTTTTTCATAAATAGTTTGTTAATGATAAATGCCCTTTAACCATTTACAGTATTTGATATCCATGATATTCACTAGGCTTCTCGTAGCACCCAATTGCCCACCACTAGTAGTTTTGCCTCCCTAGTAACGTGGTCGTCCTACTGGTATGCCGAAGATGTCCTACTAGTTTGCAGAAATGTCATACATTAGTGGAAGGCATTTAGTACTTAAGTAATTCTGCTTGTGTGCCCTAGTTGTGATAGTACATACTAGCCTACTACTACATGGACATTGGACTGAATGTCAAATAAAGCAATTTGAGCATTTATTTGAGATCCTTTAACTAGTAAAACTTTGTCACTAGTAGTAATAGTAGCATGCAGCTGTCAACTACTGAAGTTTTGCCTCACTAGTAACATGCAATTTCCCTACTAGTATTGCAAAGCTGTCCTTCTTGTGTGGCTCAAGAGTGTACTCATCCATGGACCTCAAAGGGACACTGTGATGCTGTGAACATTGGCACTTATTCCATAGTTCTGGACTTACTAATTATGACTGCAGAAAAAAAGCCCCCAAAACAGACTCAGTGCTGGTAATTTTAGGATTGTTTTCTGATAAAATAATAGATTTTCAGCCAGATTGTGGCCCCCAGCCTATCACGGCCTCACACGTCAGGTACAGGAGGTGATGACGTTTCCTCATTGAACTACTGAGCTGTGTATTCTGCGGTGTACTGTAATTTCTCATGTATAATGCGCATTTTTTACCCAAAGAAATTGTCAAAAGTCAATAGTGCGCAATATACATGGGTACAAATTCTGCCTGGGTAATCAAACATATGAGCACAACTGTGTGTTTTCTAATTTACTAAATAAAAATGGGGCTGTGAATTTCAAAATAAGAGCAAATTTAAGAAAAACGTGTAAAGTGCTTAACTTCAGAATAATTATTTGAACAAAACTAACAAAATACAGATAATACTTTGTTTTGATCATATGGGTAGAAGCAAAATCATGCATTGAAAAAATGCATTATACATGGGTCGAAGGGTTTTCTAGAATTTTGAGGTCAACTTTAGATGTGCGTATTATACAAGGGTGCACATTATACACGAGCAATTACGGTAATTTTTCCCTATATTGAAAGTCCTGGACACCACTTGGTCAGTGTTCAAGGCCAGAGCAAAAGCTGAATTATGTGTGTGATGTTACTCCTCTACAGGTGAGTTTCAATGGCAGGAGGAGGGACGGGTGTTGATCTCACCAGGAAGTTTGTTTCGCAAGCAGAACTTGATGAGAGGAGGAAAAAAAGACAGGAGGAGTGGGAGAAAGTTCGGAAGCCCGATGACCCAGAGCGTAAGATCACCTACAAAAATTCCAAACAAAAGACTCATGTGGATCAATTCTAAATATTTACAGCTGTGAATATACATTTCTTCTTCGTCAGAGGCCCCAGAGGAAGAGTATGACTCGCGTTCACTCTTTGAGCGTCTGCAGGAGCAGAGAGACAAGAAGCAAGAAGAATTTGAGGAGCAATTCAAATTCAGTGGGTATTAATGTCTAGTTTTTAAATGTTCTACAATCGATTGTCGTTTGTCTTCCCTCTGCGACTTTTTCAAGATGATAAGCCCAAAGATGTTTAGTAGAATAATTACATAAATAAATTAATACAATTCTTCTAGTGAAGCCATTCTTTAGTTGATTTAAATGTATGCTTGGGATGGTTGCGAAATTCCTCTTCTGCCTCTAAAGAAGAAAATGAGGTGTGTGGGGTTTTTTGCAAAATTTTATTTAGAATCAAGGTTAATGATTCCCTTCACTTTAACTAAGGCCTGCCGCACACTGAGAGATGTGGCAGAACACGACTGAACTCTCATGCACTGTGTAGGGTTCTGCAACTAGTTTTCATGAGTGGCCGACTGTCGGCAACAGGCTTTGGTGTGATTTGGAATTTGAATTGCAGATGAACAGCGTTGCAATGTCGCTGACATAAATGTCAATCAAAATTGCCTTGCTGCAGCATATGCTTTCGCAACAAAAATTAGGTTTCTGGGTACAAAGCAATCCAGCCGGCCACTGCCAAGGCAAACCAATATAGTCAGTCAATCGATCAATAAGTCAATCCAACTTTTCATTCAAATTGATGCATTCCTAATAGTAATGCTGACAAATCAAGGCCAGGTTAATTAAAAAAAAAAAAAAAATGCAGCCAAGTTGGATGCAATCAAAGGGGAACAAACAGACAAGCACATTATATATTCTGAGGTTCATGTAAGATACAAATGATATCATTGGATATAGCATTGCAAATGAGGAATGCTATGCAAAATTAACGCCTGAGTTTGTTCTTATAATACCAGTTTAAATATATTTCTCTACAGCAAACACAGGTCAATATTGTGAAAGTCTTGTAATGTCTTTGAGCATCTTCAAGCTATTACCTTTTTGTGGTTTTCACTACATGAAGGTTCCCTGAATGTATTTTTGAACAGTCTGTAATGCTTTTTTTCCACAAAATGCCATGATTTTGCTGCAATGTTCTTAGAGCAGCTTTGTTTCCATGGCGACAGAGAACATGGTGAGGGGATTGGACGATGATGAGACCAGCTTCCTGGATGAGGTTTCCCGGCAACAGAGTCTGGTGGAGAAGCAACGCAGGGATGAAGAGAAACAGGAACTATTGGAATACAGAATATCCTTTTGGTCATGCCAACATTTTATTTAATCAGTGCCAGTATGGCTAACTCAGTAGTCTTATTTTAGCCCCTTTACACAGTAGTCATCTGAGATGACTTTTTCCACCTTTACCTGCTCTCTCTTCTGTGTATAAGATACCAATCCAAGATGGGGCTTTGAGGTGACCCGGGAATTTGCCATCTTCCCAGGTAGTAACAGAGGTGGATTGCCACCATCGTGTAAGCAGTGTAAAGTGAACACCCGAGACTCACGCCTCATACTCCTTTGTGTTGAAAGTAACTGTTGCTGTCGCGCTGATGTTGCCACATGGCGAATTAGGAGTGAATGCCAAGCGAATGCATGCCAACTTAGGCTGCACAATTATTTTGACCAATATTGTAATCGCGATTATTAATCACGATTATTCCTCATTTTTCGGGAAAAATCTTTATTATAGCACTACTTTTCAACAAACAATATGGAACAGTTTTCAGTGCAAAATGAATCTAAAAATAAGAATAAATGATACATAATAATTAAAAAAAATAAATGTACCCCCCAAAAATTTACTTTACCAAGGACTAACTGAATAAATAGGGAATTACAAAGTGCAATCACAGATTGCAACTTAATGGACGCAAATACAGTTAATGCATAAAATGCAATAGCATTAGACTGCAAGCACCGACTTTTCATTTGAAAATCCCTGTCAATATAGTGAATGGAGGAGGAGGGTACGTCTCAGTATTTCTGCTTCACCATTGGTCAGTCATTGGACTGTCACAAACTGCAAAGAACCCGAAAGTTGTGATTCCACTCACTATTTACTCCCGGCATTTTTTCATTGCAGCCGAAAAGTTGAAGTCAAGGCAGCCGTTACAACGATTGTTAATAGTGTCTTACTGTGACATGCCGCCTCCGCGACAACGTGCTGAGAGGGCCAACTTCAAAATAAAACGTTCATAAATTACTACATTGGACATCAATGCTCTTTTAGGCTTTTATTTTGAAGGTGGCACTGAAGCGCAGTGCCAGAGCTTAATGAACCCTTAACAATACGTTCGCCCCTCTGGTGTGTGGCTGACTAGGTTGCGGGCACTGCTGCAAATGAAGCACTTTTCATATGTAGCAGTGCCTGCATTTTAAATGCAAAAAATTGCCAACATTCAGGCTCATTTAATCATGGCAGCCAAAATTACGATCACGATTAAATTTCGATAAATTGTGCATCCCTAATGCCGACTTTACCGTTACATCTCTGATCCGCTAATTTACCGCCAATGCAGTATGACGGCAGCTTTTTGTTCACTGCAGTGTCACTTCATTTGCTTGCTTGTCTGTCTTTGGGAAGCAGTTTGTCAGTTTTCTTACTCTAAATGGGAAACAAGCACTCACCAAGCATTGAAGTAATTTTAAGTGAGGGCTACATCTTGGCAGTCATGACTCTATGTTTACATACTGAATTTCACCATACAGTGGAACCCCCAAAGTCGTAAGTAAAAAATAATGACTTCGTCATAATGAAACCTTTGCTTCTTAGGTAAACATAACATTCAATAAACCCCCATAAAGTAAAATGGCTCACGCTTTTGAAGACTCCTGAAGGGCACGTAATGGGGGCAAACGGGCAAGTGTCGTTTTGTACAGATTGCTGTATTGTGAGTTGCCAAATTCAATTTATGGTTATCATTGAACTTTCACCTTTTCCCATCACTGATACTGTACTGTAGCATCACAAAAAGACAAAGCAAAAGCAAACAAACGCGTCATGGATTATTCCTTTAGATCCTTAAAGGACCTATAGCGTCCAGATGGCCTACTGTGTAGTTCACTAACAACTTTGTTTTTTTTTTTACCTAGAAAATAAAGCTGATAGTCATTTCCAATATCAATTGGTTTCGGAGCAATTGGTAAATAACTCATTGCCCTGGGAATGCCCCTTTTTCATTGCCAAAATCGATAATGCCGCCATGTCTTGGTGTGACATCAGTGACGGAACTGGTGACCAACTTCGCTGCATAGCCATGTGGACAAAGAAATGCACGATACTATGAAGTGGTATTTGTTTTATATATCTTTTTTCGGGAGAATCCCCTCACCACAAGAATGACAACTTTTCAGGAAATAAATAAATGCCCTCTCACTTGAGTTTCCAAACACCACTTTAAGTTGGTATTATACCTTATATTGCTATCATACAGCATACCATGTGCACACTCACATCAATACAACGGCACCCCAAAATTGTATTCAATCTCTAAATGAATGTGTTAAAACATTGCAAATTTTTTACTGTCATTAAAATGGTACGCGCACTGCGTCTAGCTGTGCACATCGACAACCGCGTTCACGATGACAACCGCACCGTGCAAAAAGCTTTTAACTCATCACATGACCAAACGCCTGTGTTATGTCATTTTCCCAAACTCTTTTCCAAAGGTCTTGAGTGATTCAATAAATATAACGATGAGCAGACAAAACCTATGTATATAGGCAGAACTTAATCTAGACAAGGCTTCCCTCATGCAGCAGCCTTCCTTCTGAAACTAAGAATTTCAGCTATTTATTTTACAAAGCAATCCTACTCAAATGTCTCTAAACTCACTGTTTTCACTCATTATTGTCCCACCCAAAAAAAACATCCAGACTATCATTGTTGACGACAATTATGCTGCAAAAGACATACCGGTACTAGTTTAATAAGGAAATGCGCTCGTCTTCTACTGCCGACATCAGCAGGTTCACGCAGGTTTGGACTTAATTGTGGGTGGGCCAAGATCTGGCTGAAAAGCAAATATGTCATCATAAAACAAGCCTAAAATTACTACTGAGTCTATTTTGGGGGGATTTTTTTCTGCAGACATACGTTTTTCAGTCCAGAACTATGGAATAAGTGCCAATGTTCACAGCTTTAGAGAGTTCCTTTAATGAGATGAAGTCTCGAAAAATGATTGAACACCAAGTTCTGTTTTACTTTTGAGGCATATTGTTCCATAGTTGTTGAGCTCCAAATTTTCCAACTTGTGGGGTGTTCAAACATGTCTGTTCAACTGGATTACTGTAGTACTAAACCTCAAATGTCACACATAATCATACAGTGGGGCAAAAAAGTATTTAGTCAGCCACCAATTGTGTTAAGTTCTCCCACTTAAAAAGATGAGCAAGGCCTGTAATTTTCATACTTCACCTACTGTATGAGAGACAAAATGAGGAAAAACATAATCCAGAAAATCACTGTCTGATTTTTTTAAAGGAATTTATTAGCAAATTTTGGTGGAAAATAAGTACTTGGTCAATAACCAAAGTTCATCTCAATACTTTGTTATATACCCTTTGTTGCACGACAAACGACACGACAAGTTGAGTTTTTACCAAAAGGTAAGGTATATTGGTTTCATCTGACCATATGACATTCTCCCAATCTTCTTCTGGATCATCCAAATGCTCTCTAGCAAACTTCAGATGGGCCTGGACATGTACTGGTTTAACCAGGGGGACACTTCTGGCACTGCAGGATTTGAGTCCCTGGCGGCATAGTGTGTTACTGATGGTAGCTTTTATTACTTTTTGATCCCATCTCTCTGCAGGTCATTCACTAAGTCCCCTGTGTGGTTCTGGGATTTTTGCTCACCATTCTTGTGATAATTTTGACCCCATGGGGTGAGATCTTGCGTGAAGCCCCAGATTGGGGGAAATTATCAGTGGTCTTGCATGTCTTCCGTTTTCTATTAATTGCTCCCACAGTTGATTTCTTCACACCAAGCTACTTACCTATTGCAGATTCAGTCTTCCGAGCCTGGTGCAGGTCTACAATTTTGTTTCTGGTGTCCTTTGGCAGCTCTTTGGTCTTGGTCATAGTGGAGTTTGGAGTGTGACAGGTGTCCTTTATACTGATTACAAGTTCAAAGGGGTGCCATTAATGCAGGTAATGAGTGGAGGACAGAGGAGCTTCTTAAAGAATTACAGGTACGTGAGAGCCAGAAATCTTGCTTGTTTGTAGGTGATCAAATAATTATTTTCCACCATAATTTGCTCATAAAGTCTTTAAAAATCAGACAATGATTTTCTTGATTTTTTGTTTTGTTTTTTCCCCCTCATTTTGTGTCTCATAGGTGAGGTATACCCATGATGAAAATTACAGGCCTCTTCTTTTTAAGTGGGAGAACTTGCACCATTGGTGGCTCACTAAATACTTTTTTGCCCCACTGTATAAGAGTAATACAAGGCTAAGGTGAGACTTTTTTTTTTATCTTTTTGTTTCAGCTAAGTGATCTTGACCCACGCTGTATTTCTTTGTTCTATTGCGACACATAGAGATCTCTTTTGCATTTCAAGTCAAACAGGCTATTAGCCAGGATTCTTTTTTTTAATCTAGAGAGAGGAAGCATGCAAATTAATATGATGGTACCAGAACAAAACATTTTATACCCGTATGGCGCTCTTCCATTACAAGTTCCAGAACGGCATGGCCCCGCTCGGCCCTGGACTCGCTTAGCTTGGCCGCCATTGCTTTTCCATTACAACGGGCACCAATCAAAGGTGGGAGGGACTGGGGCGGGATAATATTTTTTTATTCCTGGATGAAAACCACACTCAGGAACACAAACATCCACTGGCCAATCAAATGGCAGTGATGTCACGGCCCTTCTCGGCCTGCGTTTTAGAGCCAGGTCGGAGGAGGTTCTGAGGAAAGGTGCCATTGTCACCGCCCGGCCTCGAATAAGTGTAATGGAAAAGCGACCACACAGGGCGTAACCAGGCTGGTTGGGGTTAGAACCGGTAGAATGGAAAGGGGCTGTAATTCCTTGATGTAACATCAAAGTGTATGTCCTGCACCATATGACTGTCCTGCATGTCCACCATGCTCTGTGGTTTGTAAATTTACCTCTGAGCTCTTTATCTTTTCTTCCATCTCCACAGTAGACATCCACTGTGACAGGAAGGTTTGTCTGTAGATGGCAACAAAGTGGGGTGTCCTGGAAACTGCATCGTCATGTGGTAGCTAAGGTTGCCATTTCAAGCAGTCTTGCTGCTATGGCCATCTCACAAGAATTCATGTAAACGTCATACACCCAAGACCCAAATGTGTGTGTGTATGAGTGATTTCATGGTGTAGACCCAAATGTGAATCCCCTGAGCTATGCCCTCCTGCTTTGCCTGTTTTAGATGCCTAATCTATGTCACTTGTTGCTTCCTGTGGTCACTTCCCAGTCCTGTTTTTAGCCCCTCAGAACTGTTCCACTTATTGGAGTCTAATGCTGGTAGGCTATCAGAGCTGCCACATGGTATGATGTCAGCAGTTAGAATGTGACTTCTTGCTCCCTCCTCAGGCTTCGCAAAGGTTCATTGAGCTTAACTCTGTACCGTCACAGTGCTGTAGCAAAGCAAGTGTCGTCTGACAGCCGCCCAGAGTCTGAGAAGAAGGCAACAGCTAAACAATCAGTGGTGGAGCAAAGGACCAGCCACTTGTCTCAGGCCCATTTACTGGCTGGTGCTGTCAAAAGACGCAGGTATGCACCAACACAAACATTGACTGCTTACAGTATTGGTATCAGTCATCTGGGTGCAGCACAATGACACAACCTTGACATGAAGGCACCTTGTTAAACATGTTGTTTAGAAACAGTTGCCCAATGCAGTGGACATGGCACATGTAGATGTGCGTTGGATATTTGTTAATGTGGAAAATGGAAAAAAAGTGTCACTGCTTAGCTCACTACGTACTGAGTTAAATTGTATGCCAAGATCTCCAATATTTTCAACTGCTGGCCACTGTGCCTCTATGTTTATGACTGTTTACTGCTGCATACAAGAAAACACCTGCTGGAACTGGAACCCTCTCAAGAGCAAAACTGAACTAAAAAACAGCTAGGCTGGAATCACTAAGGTTTAATAGAATGTTTTCTGTTGCACTGGTCAACTTCCAATTTGTTCGGATTCCAAAACCATAGGAAATCATAAAAATAGAAATGTGTTGCTGATTTCTGTCATTTATTAACTCTGCAGAGAACAATTTAATAATTTTCACATTCTTAGCTGTCATACAATTGAAATAGTGAGTTTACTACAGTAATATGGTAAAACTACAAACCCCAATTCCAATGAAGTCGAGACGTGTAGTGTAAAACGTAAATAAAAACAGAATTCAATTATTTACAAGTCCTTTTCAACCTATATTCAATTGAATACACTACAAAGACAAGATTATCTTCAAAATGATGAACGTTACTACTAAATATTTTCTCATTTTGAATTTGATTGCTGGAACACATTCCAACTAAAGCTGAGACTGAGCAATAAAAGACTGGGAAAGTTGAGGAATACTTAAAATAAACACATTTGGAACATTCCACAGGTGAACAGGTGACAGAGGACGTTTAGGGGCAATATTGCAACCAGATCTCCCTATCCCTGCAGCTGAAAAACACCCCCACAACCATGCTTCACTGTTGGGACTGTATTGGACAGGTGATGAGCAGTGCCTGGTTTTCTCCACACATGCCACTTAGAATTAAGGCCAAAAAATTCTATCTTGGTCACATCAGGCAAGAGAATCTTATTTCTCACCATCTTGGAGTCCTTCAGGTGTTTTTTTTTTTTTCCACAAACTCCTTGCGGGCTTTCATGTGTCTTGCACTGAGGAGAGATTTCCGTCGGGCCACTCTGCCATAAAGCCCCGACTGGTGGAGGGCTGCATTGATGGTTGACTTTATACTTTTTATAACTTTCTCCCATCTGGCGACTTCATCTCTGGAGCTCAGCCACAGTGATCTTTAGGTTCTTCTTGACCTCTCTCACCAAGGCTCTTCTCCCCCGATTGCTCAGTTTGGCCGGACGGACAGCTCTAGGAAGGGTTCTGGTCGTCCCTAACGTCTTCCTTTTAAGGATTATGTAGGCCACTGTGCTCTTAGGAACCTTAAGTGTAGCTGAATTTTTTTTTTTTTTTTTTTTTGTAACCTTGGCCAGATCTGTGCCTTGCCCCTATTCTGTCTCTGAGGTCTTCAGGCATTTCCTTTGACCTCATGATTCTCATTTGCTCTGACATGCACTGTGAGGTATAAGTTCTTATGTACACAGGTGTGTGGCTTTCCTAATCAAGTCCAATCAGTATAATCAAACCCAGCTGGACTCCAATGAATGTGTAGAACCATCTCAAGGATGATCAGAAGAAATGGACATCACCAGAGTTAAATATGAGTGTCACAGCAAAGAGTCTGAATACTTATGGCTGTGTGGTATTTCAGTTTTTCTTTTTTAGTAAATCTGCAAAATGTCAATCAATATGGGGTTCTGTGTGTACCGTATTTTCACGACCATAAGGCGGCGCACTTAAGTCTTTAATTTTCTCCAAAATGGACGGGGCCCGTTATAAAGTGGCGCGCCTTATGTGTGCACCGAGTTCCAAAATCTATAAATGTTGTTGTGTGACGTTAATGAGCGCTCCGCTTGACTGACTGGGAGCATTTCCTGCCGACACGCTGCTTATATAGAGGAAGGCGGACGTGACTGAGGACAGCATGCGGACGTAAAGAGGGAAGGGTGCGCGTGACAGAGGATGCTTAAAGACACGCCCCCAGTAGGTATATAGTTCCGGTATGTGCATCGGTTTGGCTAAGGACCCCCGAAAATGGCACCTACGAAGAGACACTCTTACGAAGCACAGTTTAAACTGCAAGCTATTAGTTACACGGAGGAACATGGAAATCGAGCAGCTGCGAGAGAATTCCAGATCAACAAATCCATGGTTCGCAAGTGGAGGAAGCAGGAAAACGAGCTTTGCCAAGTCAAGAAGACTGAGCTGAGTTTTCACGGAAACAAGGCGAGGTGGCCCAAGTTGGAAGACCAACTCGAGCAATGGATTAATGAACAAAGAACAGCCGGGAGAAGCGTCTCTAGAGTCACCATTCGACTGAGTGCAATAACTCTGAGCTTGCCATCATTTCGGGAGGCTTGACAAACCGCTGGACATCCGTGTAAACAGGGCGTTCAAAGTGAAGTTGTGAGCGGCGTGGGAGCGATGGATGAAAGATGGCGAACACAGCTTTACTAAGACTAGGAGGCAGCGATATAAATATAATATTACAATATATATATTTAATATTAATATTAGATATTAAATAATTTTAGCAAATGGCTGCAATATAAAAAAGATAGAAAATTCTAAGGGGGTCTGAATATTTTGCATACCCACTATAAACTATCCAATTCAATCTATCAGCAATGTTAGTTTGTTTGAAAAATAGTGCTGAGTTTTAATTTTGACATTTGAGATCTGATTTAAGACTTACAACCATTGTTCAAAACAGAATTAGTGAAGGTCAATTTTGATGATGGCACGTTGAAATCTCATAATTTGATTCAGGGCTGTAACTGCATCTTCCATTACAAGGTTGATGCAATAAAAACATTAAAATAACAAATATTAAAGCCACAGTTTATGAACTATTACGATTATAGAATCATGATTATGTTGTGCAATTGCACAGTATGCAGAATTATTTTTGTCCTGTTACGTAATATACTGTAATAGCTGTCCCGTGGTAATGTTCTTGACAAAATTTTGAAAATATGGAAAAGTCAGACAAATTTGGACAAATTGTTGTGGAATTGAATTTCTATAGGTAGGTTCTATAGCTCTGCAGACCTGTGTCCCATTGAAAATGTGTGGCGCATTATGAAGCGCAAAATATGACAACGGAGATCCCGGACTGTTGAGCAATTGAAGCTGTACATCAAGAATGGGAATGAATTCTACCTACAAAGCTTCAACAATTAGTGTCATCAGTTCCCAAATATTTATTGAATGTTGTTAAAAGAAAAGGTGACATAACACAGTGGTAAACATGACCCTGTCCCAGCTTTTTTGGAACATGTTGCAGCCATAAAAGTCAAAGTTAATGATTATTTGCTAAAAACAATAAAGTTTATCAGTTTGAACATTAACTATCTTGTCTTTGTAGTGTATTCAATTAAATATAGGTTGAACATGATTTGCAAATCATTGTATTCTGTTTTTATTTATTGCTGTGTTGTTAAAAAGAGAGGTGATATAACACAGTTTTAAACATGTCCCTGTCCCAGCTCTTTTGTAACGTGTTGCAGGCATCAAAATGAGTGGGACAAAGCGGTTCACAAAATGCATGGATGGATGGACGAATATTTGCAAAAAACGGTATCAGTTTGAAAATTAAATGTCTTTGTATTACAACCCCAATTCCAATGAAGTTGGGACGTTGTGTTAAACATAAATAAAAACAGAATACAATGATTTGCAAATCATTTTCAACCTATATTTAATTGAATACAATGCAAAGACAAGATATTTAATGTTCAAACTGATCAACTTTGTTTTTAGCAAATAATCATTAACTTTGAATTTTATGGCTGCAACACGTTCCAAAAAAGCTGGGACAGGTGGAAAAAAGGCGGGTACTAGACTGGCCTGCCTGCAGTCCAGACCTGCTCCCATTGAAAATGCGTGGCGCATTCTGAAGCGTAAAATACGACAACGGAGATCCCGGACTGTTGAGCAATTGAAGCTGTACATCAAGAATGGGAATGAATTCTACCTACAAAGCTTCAACAATTAGTGTCATCAGTTCCCAAATATTTATTGAATGTTGTTAAAAGAAAAGGTGACATAACACAGTGGTAAACATGACCCTGTCCCAGCTTTTTTGGAACATGTTGCAGCCATAAAAGTCAAAGTTAATGATTATTTGCTAAAAACAATAAAGTTTATCAGTTTGAACATTAACTATCTTGTCTTTGTAGTGTATTCAATTAAATATAGGTTGAACATGATTTGCAAATCATTGTATTCTGTTTTTATTTATTGCTGTGTTGTTAAAAAGAGAGGTGATATAACACAGTTTTAAACATGTCCCTGTCCCAGCTCTTTTGTAACGTGTTGCAGGCATCAAAATGAGTGGGACAAAGCGGTTCACAAAATGCATGGATGGATGGACGAATATTTGCAAAAAACGGTATCAGTTTGAAAATTAAATGTCTTTGTATTACAACCCCAATTCCAATGAAGTTGGGACGTTGTGTTAAACATAAATAAAAACAGAATACAATGATTTGCAAATCATTTTCAACCTATATTTAATTGAATACAATGCAAAGACAAGATATTTAATGTTCAAACTGATCAACTTTGTTTTTAGCAAATAATCATTAACTTTGAATTTTATGGCTGCAACACGTTCCAAAAAAGCTGGGACAGGTGGAAAAAAGGCGGGTACTAGACTGGCCTGCCTGCAGTCCAGACCTGCTCCCATTGAAAATGCGTGGCGCATTCTGAAGCGTAAAATACGACAATGGAGACCACGGACTGTTGAACAGCTGAAGCTGTGCATCAAGCAAGAATGGGAAAGAATTCCACCTACAAAGCTTCAACAATTGGTCTCCTCAGTTCCCAAACGTTTATTGAATGTTGTTAAAAGAAAAGGTGATGTAACACAGTGGTAAACATGACCCTGTCCCAGCTTTTGGTGCTTCTTGCGGTATGGGCAGGGGCCAGGTCCTGTGGAAAGATGAAATCTGCATCTCCATACAGATCCTCATGATTCCTTCATGAAGTCCTCTAAAACTTTCTGGTAGACTGTTGCGGTGAGCTTGGATTTAAGACAACAGAATTTACCAACACCTGCACTGGACATTGCACCCCAAATCATGACTGACTGTGGATATTTCACACTGGACCTCAAGCAACTTTGGTTCTGTTCTTCACCCGTCTTCATCCAAACCCTTGGACCTTGATTCCCGAATGAATGGCACACTTACTTTCATCGGAAAAGAGGACCTCGAACCACTGGCCGACAGTCCAGTTCTCCTTGGCCCGTTGAGACGGTTCCTACGTTGGGCTCAGGCTCAGAAGTGGCTTGACCTGAGGAACCTAATAGTTGTAGCCCATCTCCCGGATGCGTCTGAATGTGGTGGTTTTTGAAGCTGTGACTCCCACCTCATTCCACTCTTTAATCTTCTCTGTTTGATAATCCGCTGGAGCTCACAGTCATCTCTTTTGGTGGTGCATCTTCTCCTGCCACATTTTGTCCTTCCACAAAACCTTCCATTGATATGATTGGACACAGCACTCTGTGAACAGCCAGCCTCCTTAGCTATGAACTAATGTGGCTTACCCATCCTATGGAGGGTATCAATGATGGTCTTCTGGCCAGTTGTCAAGTCTGCAGTCTTCCCCATATTGAACCCAACTGAGACAATTCAACCAAATTGAAGCAATGTAATGACACCTGACAAAACCTGTGCAGGTGCTTTGAGTTTGGTAGATGATTAGTGTGTGACACTCACTTTAAAACATTTATAGCCTGCAAAATATGGGCAGATTTCTTCACAGTATTAACATTTTTTGAATTTGAATTTGAATTTTTTTGAATGCCTGATTGTGGATTTTATGAGCTGGAAGCCCAAATTATGTAAAATGAACAATAAATAGTTGAAAGTATTTAAATTGTGGGCCCTGAATCTATAATCTATGAAAGTTTAATTTTTTAAATGGAATTATGGAAATAAATAATATAATTTTCCATGATATTCAAATTTATTTGGAAAGGGTCCTGTACATTTTGTAATAGTGTTTTTTTTGTTGTTGTTACTGTAGTTCACGACTTACCGGCCACAAATTCCTTGTGTGTTTGTTTCAGCATGTATTGTAATACAAATCTGTCCAACAGTTTAATAGGCTCTCCCTCTACTCAAGTTACATCGTGTGTAAAAAAATATACTGTATCAACAATTTATGATATTTGCCAATAAATGTACTTGCTAAATAAACTGGATAACATCACTGGCAAAGTTATTGACTCGAAAACATGTAAATACAATCTACTAAATCTGATGGTTAAATACAAAATATTTAGCCACGGTGGGCTTCGATGTTGTGGAATTATGATCATTTAGGTATTTTTGTTGATCGTTTAAACAATTAGTGTCCTCAGTTCCCAAACGTTTATTGAATGTTGTTAAAAGAAAAGGTGATGTAACACAGTGGTAAACATGATCCTGTCCCAGCTTTTTTGGAACGTGTTGCAGCCATAAAATTCTAAGTTAATGATTGTTTGCTAAAAACAATCAAGTTTATCAGTTTGAGCATATCTTAAATATCTTGTCTTTGTAGTATATTCAATTAAATATAGGTGGAACATGATTTGCAAATCATTGTTTTTATTTGTTTAACACAACATACCAACTTCATTGGAATTGGGGTTGTATATTCACTTGAATATAGATTGAAAAATATTTTCAAATCATTATATTCTGTTCTTTGTTTTATACAATGTCCCAACTTCATTGGAATTGTGGTTTGAATAAAAGTTTTTCAACCTTAAATGGTAATGACAAATGACATGCAATAAAACACATTATTTTGTAAATAAAAGTTAATCATTGTAAAACAAACTCGATAGCACACTATCTTTACCATACAACAATATATTTTAAGTTAATTTATCTTAATTTTATGCTGTATTTAGTGAGGTATATAATGTTCATACTGTCTTAGTATACTTTGTAGGTTTCTTTGTATGTTGCTTTCCTCAGAGGGTTGGTCATGAGTTTGCTGAAACATGTCAGGTAAGTTAAACATTTCTACGCTGTGTCATACAAAGAAACCTAAATAGTATACTTGAGTGAGGCATCCTGAAATCTCATGCAATGTGCAATTTCTTCAAAAGTTGAATTTAATTCCTAATTTTACAGCTGTACATTTGAGGTTTACAGTGTACATAATAAAAGAACCATAAAGCTCTGTAGAAGTACACAAGCTTGATTGCACTTTTTTAGTGGTGGCTAGTGAAAGCTTTCCATCCAAACCTCTCTTTTCTTCCCTCAACCAGTTCTTCCCAGTCATCAGACAGCAGTAAGAAACAGAAGGTGGAAAGTGAAGCAGCAGGAAATGGAGACAGTCACACAGGTGGGCATCAGCATAAAGCCTACAACTGTGTTCATATCTCTTTGTGTACCAGTCTCAACAATTTTGTGGGAACTCTGCTTGAGGTTACAGTTGTTCAATAACAGATTAGATAAATGCAGTGTTTCCCAACCTTTATTGAGCCAAGATATCTGTTTGACATGAAAAAAAGAACTCATCGCAAACCCCTAAATAAAAAGTACTAGACTTTACACCGATCTGATCTGCCTGATCAGTATCGGTCGATATTTAGCATTTTATGCAGATCGGCTTTGTCATCATTCGCTGAGCCGATCAATGACGTCACTGCAAAATCGTAGCAGGAAGCCTTGAGTTAGGTTTTATGAGTTGCAACAGGTGAATACACGGGTATATTGTAGCCTTATGTCACCTAATGGAAGAGCATCTGGCAGAGATGGATGAACAGAAACCATTTCTCTCCTGTATAATACGCACCAGAGTATTATGCGCACCCCCATAATTGTCTCAAAAAAATCAGGAAACACTTCTTCCTGTATGTAATGTGCAACTATGACTTTCTATCCATTGATACATTTATATGCATAGATCATTTTACACTTGAGACTATATGAGTCCCGGGATGCACGTCATGGAAAACAATGAGCCCCAGCCCTTGGAACATTGAGTCCCTGCAATTTATCATCACGGAATGCAGATACAGTAATCCTCTGCTATATCACGGTTCGTGCTTAGCGGTCCCGCTATCGTGCATATTTGTAGCAGAATCAGAATCAGAATCGTCTTTATTTGCCAAGTATGTCCAAAACACACAAGGAATTTGTCTCCGGTAGTTGGAGCCGCTCTAGTACAACAGACAGTCAATTTACAGAACACTTTGGAGACATAAAGACATTGACAAAAAACAACAACAAACAACAATTGTGCAAAAAGATGCAGAGTTCTCAGTTCGAATGGCTAATATCGCAATAGTCCGGTGCAATGACCATTGTGCAAAGGGCACTGAGACTTCAAGGAGTGTATGCGGTTTAAAGTGACGAGTAGTGTGATAATCTGGGACAATGGTTGTGCAAATGTTACAGATACTCCTCAATCAGTGTGCAAATGGAGCAGATGCTACTCTGGCATGAGTGGCCACTATATGCAAATAGTGCAGCACGGCGAGACAACTACAGTGAGTGCACGAGTAATACATAATACAGAAATGTGACAACGAACTCAAGTCAAAAAATTGCCAGCTTGTTGTAATGGAATTGTAAGTTAGCTGTTTAAGAAGTTGATTGCAAGAGGGAAGAAGCTGTTGGAATGTCTACTAGTTCTAGTTTGCATTGATCGGTAGCGCCTACCTGAGGGAAGGAGCTGGTGACTGGGGTGGGGAGGGTCCGAGAGGATTTTGCACGCCCTTGTCTTAGTTCTGGCACCGTGCAAGTCCTCAAGGGTGGGTAGGGGGGTACCGACAATCCTTTCAGCAGTTTTGATTGTCCGTTGCAGTCGGAGTTTGTCCTTTTTTGTAGCAGCACCAAACCAGACTGTGATGGAAGAACACAGGACTGATTCGATGACCGCTGTGTAGAACTGTCTCAGCAGCTCCGGTGGCAGGCCATGCTTTCTCAGAAGCCGCAGGAAGTACATCCTCTGCTGGGCCTTTTTGAGGACGGAGTTGATGTTGGTCGCCCACTTCAGGTCCTGGGAGATTGTAATTCCCAGGAACTTGAAGGTCTCGACGGTTGACACAAGGCAGCTGGACAACGTGAGGGGCAGCTGTGGCGAAGGATGCCTCCTGAAGTCCACGATCATCTCTACAGTCTTGAGCGTGTTCAGCTCCAGGATGTGTCGGCCGCACCACAGCTCCAGCCGCTCCGCTTCCTGTCGATATGCAGACTCGTCACCGTCCTTGATGAGGCCGATGACAGTGGTGTCATCTGCAAACTTCAGGAGTTTGACAGTCGGGTTCGCTGAGGTGCAGTCGTTCGTGTAGAGAGAGAAGAGCAGCGGAGAGAGGACACAACCTTGGGGCGCCCCAGTGCTGATGCTGCGTGTGGATGAGGTGGCCTCCCCCAGCCTGACCTGCTGTGTCCTGCCCGTCAGAAAGCTGTAAATCCACTGGCAGATGGCAGGTGAGACGCTGAGCTGGAGAAGCTTGGATGAAAGGAGTTCAGGGATGATGGTGTTGAACGCTGAGCTGAAGTCCACGAACAGGATCCTCGCGTAGGTCCCTGTACTGTCGAGGTGTTCTAGGATGAAGTGCAGTCCCATGTTGACTGCATCATCCGCAGATCTGTCCGCTTGGTAGGCAAACTGCAGGGGGTCCAGCAGGGGACCTGTGACACTCTTGAGGTGGTCCAGCACAAGACGTTCAAAGGACTTCATGACCACAGATGTCAAAGCGACAGGCCTGTAGTCATTCAGACCCGAGATTGCAGGTTTCTTGGGGACTGGGATGATGGTGGAGCGTTTGAAACAGGATGGAACTTCGCACATTTCCAGTGATCTGTTGAAGATCTCAGTGAAGACTGGCGCGAGCTGGTCCGCGCAGACTTTGAGGCAGGATGGGGACACGTGGTCCGGGCCTGCCGCTTTGTTAATCTTTTGTTGTTTGAAGATGCGTCTCACATCCTGTTCATGGATGGTTAACGCAGAGGTCAGAGGTGTGATTGTGGTCGCGGGTGCGGCCGGGTTGGTGTGTGGTGTGAAACTGTCCTTTTCAAATCTGCAGTAGAAGGTATTCAAGTCGTTGGCTAGTGTGCTATTGTTCTCAGCTTGGGGGGATCGTCGCTTGTAATTAGTCAGCGACTGGAATGCATGCCAGACTGATTTAGAGTCGTTTGCGCTAAACTTTTTTTCCAACTTTGCTGTATAGATCCTCTTTGCAATGTTAATTTCTTTGGTCAGCTGGTTTCTAGCTCGATTATACAGGGCCCTGTCCCCGCTCTGATATGCGTCCTCCTTAGCTTGGCGAAGCTGTTTAAGTTTTGCAGTTGTAACACTCTCATACTGTTTGTACAATGTGTTTATCCATTGCGCTTGCTCTCAATTTATTGTGATGAGGCCTGCCGCAATATAAAATATTTTTAGGACAATTTATTTTCCCAAAAACAATAAAGGATAGTATTGTTGATTTTGTTTTTAATGCCACTGACATTATGATATTCGAGCATGATATAATTTGCCCTGGTAATCAAACACAAGCACAACTGTATAAGGTTCTCTCATTTACTGAATAAAAGTAAAGCTGCATTTCACAATGAGAGAATATATTTAGTGAGAAAAATGTTGATGTGTTAAATACTTCAGTCACTGTATATGCACTTTTAAAAAGTGCTCCCAGTGGGAACGTCCCACTGAGAAGTACAAACAAAAATGACACTGATCGTTCCATTTTCAGTACCCTTTATTCCAAATGTTTTCTTGCTTTATTGCTCATTTTCTGATCTTTCTCCATCTTTTACCCAACTTCTTTTTTGACTATGGAGCTTCTGACGCGGACTGCAGTTCGGCAGTTAGTGATCTGTTTTAAACAATGTTGCCACGATCGAGCGAGCCAGAGCAAGCGCTTTAGGTCCTTAGCTCCTGGGCTAGCGAACGTATTACTCTAAAGGCTAAAGGAGCTAAACCGCTCGCTCTGGCTCGCTCGATCGTGGCGACCTCTTTTAAAACAGATCACTAATTGCCGGACTGCAGTCTGTGTCCGGTGAAGTTAAGCACTTTATTTGAACATGTAATACTTTCTTTTTATTTACTTGCTCTTTTGAAATTCACAGCCCTACTTTTATGTAGTAAATGAGAAAATATATGTTTATATATGTTTGATTACCCAGGCAGGATTTGTAAGATGGGTGCAATTCTTTAAAGAAAACATGAAGGGCCAGGGGAAACGCATTTAATTTTATTTTATGGGATTCAAATTAAACTGTCACGTATTTCAGAAAAGCATTAGCATCAAACCAAACATAACCATAAATAAATTGATGGTTGTTGTTCATTCATCAGTCGTATTTATATAAAAAAAAAATTCTGCCATGTTATGTAAATTTATGAGCACAACTGTACATATATGCAGTCATACATACCCCTGTCATATTGGAATGAAAGTGTAAGATACACCTTTTTTATATCCACTAGGTGGCGGTGGCATTTTGGAATGAAAGTGTACAGCTTTTTCATAACCATTAGATGGTGACATATATTTATAAAATGTGAAAGTTTTTTTCCAATTTCCCCTATACCTATGTGTAATGTGCACTATTGACTTCTGACAATTTTCTGGGGGGTAAAATGCACATTATACACGAGAAATTACGGTATCTACTCATACCTCATTTCACTGTGAATTTTCCCACTTTTGCTATACCCATGTGTAATGCGCACTATTGACTTTAGAATTTATTTGGGGGAGAAAAATGTGCATTATACATGAGAAATTATGGTACTGGTATGTTATTGATAAATAAATTATTTTTTTATTAATTCAGGCAAACTAAGTGAAGTTGGATAATTTCCCGCAGCACAACAGATTATACCTCTCGGCACACTATGGTGCCGGCACCCTAGTTGTGAATCACTCGATAAAGCAGACAATTTTCTTTGTTTCTATTGGCTAATAACATGATTTTAAAGGGACAAAATCACACTTCAACAGCCTACCCGTCTTCTGAGTTCCATGTTGACCTGAAGCTCTCAGTCTTGACAGTAAGTTGTGTTGTTCAGAACAGGAGGGAGGAGGAGGAGGACAAAGATCAGGGGGAGCTGAAAATCCACAAGCCGTCCCAGGCCTGACACCCAAGAACCCATCGCCCCCCCTTAATTCTGGTCCAGCTGTGCTTCACCTGCCCTCTGCAGCGGTGTGCATCGGCGTCCTGCCAGGCCTGTGCGATTATTCTGGCAGCAGCGACTCTGACAGCAGCTCGGACAGCGAAGGTAGCGTGGACGTAATCATGTTGCCGTATCCAAGGCACAGCAGAGCCTATAGATAATCTGTTTCACACACACTGTATGTATTTGTTAATGTGACACATGCACACACTCCTACAAAAGACTACATTGTTTCTTAGAAGTATACCTGACCACACAGTTTATAGTAGTCACGTTCTCACAAGAAATTAGTAGTGAATCATAATGAATGGGTACTGTTCGTCGTGCAATGGTGAGTACTACTGCAAAACGTTACACAAACATTCTGAGCTTTAATCTTTTGCTAATAGCTGCAACAATAACATTGCTGTTAGGGATGGGCCCAATAATTGATAGGTAATTAAAAATGTTGTCATTTGTGTGGAAGTGTTGATTAATTGTGTCTTAAAGCATTTGAGGCAAATTGGAGGGCACTATTTGGGTGCAACCAACAGAGGTAGTACTCCACTTGTTTGCTGTTTAAAGAAGTCAACATGTCACATATGGTAACCTGAGATACATCTGACTGGACGTCCACTATGGCACAACTCCTCCATGGAGCTCTACTCTGCTGTAATAACAGACATTTAGGATATTTAGAAAGACATTCTTCCATTAAAAATAACTGATTAATTGATTTCGATTTTCTTCATAACCGATCAAGGTAATTTAGTCAAAGGCCTGTTCCTAACTGCATTTTCTTTCTTTCATACCAAATCTCACTAAATTATCATGAGAACAGGCTGCCAACAAACCTTTTCGGTTAGGGATGCACGATAATATTTTTTCCCACCGATACCTGCTGCTTCTCCAAAATGATAACCAATATCATTTTTTAAAGTGGTTTTTAACAGGGGTCTTTAATAATTTGCAGACCAAGGACTCCCACACTAATGGAAAGCTGGAGTGGGGACCCCCTTCTTATTTATGTAATATATAGTTTTATCTTAAACTGGTTCTTTAACCTTCTTGTTGTCACTATTTATTGATTTAAGGTTGAGATTCCATGTATAAATGTACCTTGGTGTTGTGCAATCAATACTATAATACAGTTCAAATATACATTTTTTTATATTTACAAAAATATATAAGAACGGGCGATCATTCATGTTCATTTAAAGGCATTTGAATTTGTGCCTGGGCGAAGTGTGCCGGGGGCAGGGTGAGTGTTGGTGCTGAGCAAGGCCGCCAGACGCACGTCATTAGTGGCTGCGCGCTCGCGCTGGCCCCGTCAAATAAAGGAGGGCTGTTATGAGTTTTGATGTTAATTTCATTTGTAGATCTAATTTATTGTTCAATGAGCCAATGTTGGAGAGGAAAATGGATAGGAGCAGCGTTCTGCAGGGTTAGCTTTTTCCTTAGTTGTTAGCCAACCATGGCAGCCGTGCTTTTGCATGGGGCCAAACCGCCCCCGCTTGCTCCTCTCTTGGCGTGAGCTACTATCCGCTGCTACGTAGGCCGCTGGGTCTTGCCGAGAGCTGTGCTCCGAAGAACGGAACCGGTCGCAAGCGTTGTAGTTCCAAACTCAAAGTCACTGGATGATTGCGATTTCAGCAAGTGCTGGCGATCACATGCTCGACGAGTTGTGTCAAACTCATTTTTGTCACGGTCCACATTGTAGTCACGGTATCCCTCAGAAGGCCATTGACTGTGAAATCATATAAATGTTTAGTCACCGCATGTTATTATTACATACACACAACAAATTGATGGATACCTAGTTTTGAAATCAGAAGTCAATGATAATTTGTTCAACAATAATTCAGAAGATGCTTGCAATATCTCAAGGATACTATTTATTACATTGTTCAGAAAATGCTTGCAATATCTCAATGATGCTATTTATTACATATGAGAATTTGAGCAAGAATCATGAAAGTTGACACAGATTATTTGCTTTCGCTGGCCACATAAAATGACTTAGCGGGCCAGATTTGGCCACCGGGCCTTGAGTTTGACACCTGTGTGCTAGACTGTCAGGAGCCAATGCAAAAGCAGCTGGATGTTGGCAAGTAGCGCGACGCTGAATAAAAATGCTCGTTGTTGTTGATCTAGTTTTTTAAACATATCGGACCTAGCGGTGTGACTCCCCCCCCCCCCCCCCCCGAGTTATCGTGCATCCCTGCTTTCCGTGTTTCCTGTGATTTTGCACTGTGACAAAATTGAGATAAATAGTCATAAAAAATTGCAACATGAAAACCAACCATTTCAATTGGACTCAATCTGTGTAGCTACTGTATTTGTGCTTTTCCTATTGTGGCCCTCAAACATGACACTTCCTTCCCTCAATCACGTTTCATGCAGTTTAACCAAGCAAGCAATCCCGCACTGCCTTCTCTGACGACGTCCCGATCCCCCCGCACCCCCCTCCCAAACCAAGCCACAGTGACGGCAAGCTGTGCTTTTGGCTGTGGGAAAAGTGATTGACAGCTGTGGAGGAAGGAAAAGACTTCTGTCTTTGACTCGCGTATCACATGACTCGCACCTTTGTAGCTACCAGCAACAGATTAGTGAAATGCGGCAGGCGACGCTCTTCTTTAGGTCCATGCATTCAGAATTATGTTGGAGAACAATGGAATGTGTGTGTCATTTGTTCCAAGGTCACATAATTCAGGGAATACGCTCATCTGTTTACTCCTGCCCCAGACTCCAAAGAGGAATAAAGAACTTTCTGTTTTAATTGTTTACTGTGTGTGTTTATTGTTAATATATCTACATTGATGGGATACAATGGAAATTTTCACCCATATTTAAGACCGGCCTGTTGAAGCCCTGTGCGGGCCCTGAAAGTTGTCAATATTGCCAAGAAATTGTAATTTTAAAACAAAATGGTGGGCTTCAACTGGTTGTTGGAATGGTTTATTTTTCTCATTAGAGATGTGCTGACTGAATGTCTTGTTGTTTGATGAATATTTCTGGGGCCTTTTTTGTCCTTTCAAGAGCTATTAAGCAAATTTTGAGGGGTCTTGATACCATTTTGCAGCACGTTAACAAAACGCATTCTTTACAGAAAAACAATCTGGTGCACCAATGAATTTAGTGAGAAACAACCTGAAATTGAGAACAGATGTTTTGTTTATTAACCTGAGTGCTGACAGACAACTTTACAAAATGGAGGGCAACACATTTAGATCAAAGAGACAGCAATATACATTTTAATAAGTGTAATTACACAAGTCTGCACAGCATAAAACATTGAAAAATATTTAGCTTATCAATACATATTACATCATATGAATAGACACTCAATCTAATACTGTATGTATATCACAAACTGCTTGTGCACATTCTGAATTATTTTTTTCTCAAATAATGCCATCAAAGTGTGACAGAACCCTCATGTTTCATTACAGTATTTACAAAATCTGCAACACACACCAAAAAAATCATGCGTTATATGGTCTTTGTTCATTTGTAAACAGTGACTGGTAACATGCAGGATGATCCAAAGCTGTAACACAGAGCTGGCAAAATCGTCCCATATTGAAGAGCAGCATCCCACAGCTGTCATGTATTTTAGTGCTACAGCTGCTACCCCAGCAGCCTCACCCTCCTCCCATTCACATTGAATAACTTCTCTACCTACAAATTGGGAAACAAGAGGGTAGGGTCCACCACAAATCAGCCTTCTTCTGTATGACTGCCACCTGAAAAAGCTCTGTACAGACAGTTACTGATTTCCGCCAAGCATTTTACACCACAAAGTAAGAATCACATGGTATCAATCACAAGACGCGTGCAAAAAGCAAAACACTGACATCCGCAACAATAAGACTTTTCCTCCCTTGGAATTGAGCAGTGTTTCACCTGGGGTTCACATACGTTTTTATCACTGGTCTTGAAAACGTAAAACAGAACCACCACTTTTGATGGATTCATTTTAAATATCTACAAATCTCTCTCTTAAAGAAAAAAAATGCTGAAATGTTCCAGATACGAGGAATTTGCCGATATTTAATTCACACACTTTCGATGTGCACTGGCCCTTGTTAACGAGCTTTTTTTAACAGGGTGTGAGCAGTCATTTTCTCACTCATCTCACTCCGGTGCTGGGTCGGTGGGTGGAAGGTTCCGCTGTTTAAAGTACTGAGTGACCTGCTGAGGCAGCTCTGCCAGGACGGACTTGGCGAGGGTCTCCTTAGGGGCCTGGGTGAAGGAGAGAATAGGCAAACTTATACATTGCTGTCGATTGTTCAAAAGACAACTGTTACTTTGCTTTACATAGCATGTACAATTTTGGAAGGAGACGGAGAGGATTAAAACTACTGTACTTGTGTTTTTTTGTTTACAGAACTAGACTGTGTCAATTTTCTCCTCTTTAATTCATTTGTGAATTACATGCAATATTTGTAAATGCACCAGAGAATGTCTGCTTTCAACTGCATCAGAATAACACACCCAGACTATTCTTTTGAAAATCAAATTACCCTTGCTTGGACAGTACACAATTACTTTTAACCAGTCATTGATGGTGGAATGGTTCACTCCCCTGGCTTCCATCCAGACATTGTAGCTTCAGTTCCCACTCAGTGACATGGGAGTGTGAGAGGTTGACTTTCTTTATGTACACTCTGATTGCTGGCAACCAGTCGAGGGTGTACCATGCCTCTCGGCTAAAATTCAGCAGATTAAGCCTGTCGCAGCTCACTTTGGGCAAAAAGCAGACAACAGTATGGACTACTCGTAGTAAACCACAGGGCACATACTGTATAGACAAACGGTTATCACTCACAATCACACCTATGTGAAGTTTAGTGTCTTCAGTTTAACTAACATGCATGGTTTTGGGAGGTGGGAGGATGCCAGAGTACCAAAACAAAAGCTACGTATTTAAAGGGAGAACACAAACTCCACACAGAAAGGCTGGATACAAGATTCAAACCCAGAAGCTCAGAACTGAGAGGCAGACGTGCAAACTAGACAAGCACACATAAGGCGGATGTAGTTTTGGCCAAACATCGAAGTAGGACTGAGGGTGAAGTATCACCAGTGATCTCTGAAGAATAGCACATTATTACACGTGGACTTTGGCAACTAGCAAAGTTCAATGCTGCGCACACGCTCAAGAGACATTGAGACATTTTTTTTATTCTGTCATTTTTACCACTGTTGGGGTTCTATATCCATAGACTGCGCAATGTGTGCTGTAGCGCAAATTGTGCGCATCTTGATATTTGTGGCAGTGCACTGCACGTGTTTCCCTATTTGGCAGATTGGTCTGTGCCAAGCTGGGCGGTGTCGGCGCAGTTTGGGTGTGTCCTTTGGCTTCCGCCTGGAGCATGTGACATTTTGGTGACTGAGGGTTCTATTTTCAGTGATGCATCTTCATTTTTGTGAAAGCGCAAGACTCTCTGCGCGTTGGCAGACCCGGTGGCAGGGTGTGCCCTGCCTTTGGTGAATCTGATCAGTGTACATGCAGGCAGAAAGACGTGAGGTCTTCGGACGTGTGTGGTGGATGACAGATTTATTTCAAAAGTGGGCATCCAAACTTCTTAATCTTTGAAGAGATCAATTCATTGAATGCATTATTATGTTTAGGTCCGCTGACATATTTCAGTTGCTAGCTATCTTTCACCAGCTCATTCTGTATTTAATAAAGGAATACCGCTAAGGTCCATTGCTCCAGCCTCGCATGGATCCCTGAGACCTCTTCCGCATATACACTATATTGCCAAAAGTATACGCTCACCCACCATGACTCACATATGAATTTGTGACATCCCATTCCTAATCCATATGGTTCAATATGATGTCGAGCCACCCTTTGCAGCTAGCTTCAACTCTTCTAGGAAGGCTTTCCACAAGGTTTAGGAATGTGTTTACGGGAATTTTTGACCATTCTTCTAGAAGCTCATTTGTGAGGTCACACACACTGATGTTGGGCAAGAAGGCCTGGCTCTCAGTCGCCGCTCTAATTCATCCCAAAGGTGTTCAATCGGGTGGAAGTCAGGACTTTGTGCAGGCCAGTCAAGTTCATCCACACCAAACTCTGTCATACATGGCTTCATGAACCTTGCTTTGTGCACTGGTGCACAGTCATGTTGGAAGAGGAAGGGCTGGCCAAACTGTTCCCACAAATTTGGAACCATGGAATTGTCCAAAATCTCTTGGTATGCTAAAGCATTCAGAGTTTCTTTCATTTGAACATTCTCCTGGTAACCGCCAAACCCAGACTTGTCCATCAGATTCCCAGATCGAGAAGCGTGATTTGTCACTCCAAAGAAAACTGCTCTAGAGTCGAGTGACGCCGTGCTTTACCACTGTATCCGACTCTTTGCATAGCATTTGATGTATGGCTTGGATGCAGCTGCTCAGGCATGTTCTTGAGCTAATCTGAAGGTCACATGAAGTTTCGAGGTCTGTAGTGATTGACTCGGCAGAAAGTTGGTGACCTCTTCGCACTATGCTCCTCAGCATCTGCTGACCTCACTGCGTCATTTTACGTGGTCTACCACTTAGTGGCTGAGTTGCTGTCGTTCCCAAACGGTTCCACATTCTTACAATACGGTCAACTGTGGAATATTTCAGAGCGAGGAAATTTCTCGATTGGACTTGTTGCACAGGTGGCATCCACGCTGGAATTCACTGAGCTCCTCTTTCACAAATGTTTGTAAAAACAGTCTGCATGCCTATGTGTTTGATTTTATGTACCTGTGGCCATGGAAGTGATTGGAACACCTGATTCTGATTAGGATGGGTGAGCGAATACTTTTGCAGTATAGTGTATGACGTCACCACATGCGAGACTATTTTAAAGGGTATGCAATAAGCCGCTTTGATTGGAGAGGTTTTAAGCTGCCTTTGTTACAGTGGCGGTTCTAGTAGGGGGTGTCTAAAGGGTGTGGGGGAGGGGGCTTGGGCCTAACACTGGCCCCCCTGTTGACAGCCATCACCTGCCATCCCAGTTGACAAACTGGATATGATATGACTGTTAACAGTCAGTCAAACTTTGTGATCTGTAACCACCCCCACGCCCGCTACAAAGGAGCTACAACCCACGAGAAAAAAAATAAAAAATGAAGTGCTTTGATTGGCGGAGAATAGTCATTAGTGTTTCCGCCGATGGGCGCAGACAGCCCCTCTGGTAAAATACACCACTCCATGCATCTGCGAAAATACGACAATCCAGTCTAAAGCACCCCTCACAGAGATGCGTCACGCGCCGCGTCTGATTTGGCCTAGTCAGGAAAATAGAGCCCTCAATGTCACAAGTTAGACTTTGCACAACTTTAACCCCAATCAATCTGGGTCCAAGTTTACTGTGCCTCTCGCCCAAGTTAGCTGGAATGGGGTCCAGCTCACTTGTGAAAGTGGACAAGTGCTGTAGAAAATGGATGGATGGAGCAGGTAAAATAAATTCAAAATGACCTCCTGTTTAACACATTCATGTGTTGATAGAAACTGTTGGCAAAATGGCAGACTCTTTGAAGTCAAAATTTAAAAGGTAGAATGAAGACTGTCAGGCGGTGTCAAATCCAAAGTCGTTCATGAAGTCTTCAGTGCTATTTTTGCTTCTTTTACTGTATAAATGTCTAGTTATAATAAAACCGTTGTTACGGCAACATTCACCGTAACCTTGAAGTGTTGCCAGATTACAAGCATGCACTTTATCTAACCTCTAAACCATGCCTTTCATATCTCAACACCCATTGAGCTTGGAAGATGGAATCATGAGCCAACTGTAGTCTCATATGAGTCCAGGAGCTTCTCAGACTTGTACCAAGTGTGTTAATGTCGATTTTCCCTTTCATTCTACTGTCGAATGTATGATTGACACAGTGTGGCATTTCACTTATGACTGATTCTCAGTAAAACACACTCAAATGTTGTTTTTAAAAGTGGCAAAGTTTCATAGTGATTGGAGAGCAGTATAGGTTCACTTTTTTAAAAATTTTGTACGTTTATTTTTTATGTGGGTAGTTTTTAGAGACAATCTTTGATCAGGCTTTCATTTGATAATTGTTGGCACTGGGAAATTCATATTGTATGTAACCTTACAAAACGAGTACATTACATGCCTTTTACCTTTCTCTGTAGAATGTTTTTGTTATCATTACTTTTCAACCAGTCCAGCGTGTACCACACCTCTCGGCCAAAACCAGCTGAGATAAGCTCCAGCTCACCCGCAACCCTAATGAGGTAAAAATAAATTTGTGGATGGATTCACCATATTCATTCCTGCAGAACAATAATATATCCTGATATGTCTTTAATATTGATGGCACAGTGAACGAGTGGTTAGTACATTGGCTTCACAGTTATAAAGGTTACGGGTTCGAATCCGGGCTCTGATCTTCCTGTGTGGAGTTTGGATGTGCTGCTCGTGCTTATAAGAGTTTTCTCTGACATATTCACACATTTGAAAAACATGCATGTTAGTTTAACCCAATACTTTAAATTGTCCTTGGGTTTGAATTGTTTTTTTTCTCCATGTGCCCTGTAATTGGCTGGAGACTAGTCCAGGTCTATCCCACCTCTTACCTGAAGTTAGCTGGGCTAGACTCCAGCTCACCTGCAACCCTCGTGAGGTCAAGCGGTATATAAAATACATGGATGGATCCAAGGATGTCTTTATTTGGTGTATAACCTTTAATTTTGAGATCAAAATCACATGGTTCTGTTCCATTTTCAAGCGCCACGTTACCAACCAAGTATGCCAAAGTGTAGCATAACAGCTTTACTCTAACCCAAAGGACATAGCAGCTTTTTAACCCACTAATTAACATTTTAGAGAAAATCTCGAGCCATTTAGTTCCAGTCTCCATCCTGCATACTAAACCAACTCTCAGTGCCCAGCTTTTTATGTGGCATACTGGGGTAGTTCTGAAAATATCACACTAATTGGAGTCTTGGGGCACCAGAATGTCTGTTCTTTTGCAAAAATTTAATGACAATGTATTACTAGAATGTCACTCAGTGGAGTGCAGACCATCATCATGGATGAAATGTCAAAAGTGGGGGCAAAAAAAATGTGTAGCATATTTTGCATTCATCCATCTGTTGGTTGGTTAGTAGACTACTCACTGGTTCATGGGTGATGATTAACAGATCTTACCATTTTGATTCTGGCAGGTGAACAATTCCTACAGTGCCATAGTAACAGCCAGTAAAGATACATTCCTGTATCCACGCCTTAATCCAGATCCTCACTGAACTGTAATGGTTTCTTGGGTTTTGCATTTTTTGGTGGAATCCTGATAACTTTATCAGTCCTTCTGTTTTACTTACTCTGTTTTACTAAATACTGTTGTGAAGGTAATTTATAAAATGACAAAGCTAGTGGTGAAGCCAGACCTCTAGTGGTTTTTGGTACATGCAATATGTGTGGCGACACAGGGCGGCATTTATTAAAAAATGGTACGTGAATTGGTTTTCTATTGACATCATGAAATGTAAATCATTGTCGTGTGTATGGGGAATTTTCACCCTCTTGAGGAGACAGGTTTTGAAAAAAACACACTTGGATGGAAATTTGTTGATTATCTGCAAAAAAATTACTGTACAGTATTTAAAAGTTTTATGATGCAAGTTTGACCCTTGAAAAAGTAGAATTTACTTCTCACTTGGGACATTCATTAGAAATCTGAACAAATCGAGAGTGGAACTGATTGGCTTGAGTTTCGATTATCTCCTTTTTCATCCATGTGTTATGCATTGATCAAAAACCCATGACACAGTAAACCGGTGCCAAGAAATGGTTGCATAGACCATGAAACTGTTGAGTCCTTAGTCAGAAGTGAATACTCACATTACGAAAATCTCTAAAGGGAACAAACTGCACAATGTCTCGAACAGCCTCCTCCCCTGTGTTGGACCTCAACACACTGGAGTCTCCATCTAAAAACTCCATGGCAGCAAAGTCCGCATTGCCCACACCGATGATGATGATGGACATGGGCAGCTTGGATGCCTCAACGATGGAATGACGCGTCTCATCCATGTCACTGATGACGCCGTCTGTTATAATGAGGAGAGTGAAGTACTGCTGCACAGAGAGAGTAGTGGAAGGAGGAGGATTTAAGAGAGAGAGAGAGAAAATCCCCGAATTCGATTTTCAATTGGACTTTTGTAAGTTCTTCACTAAGATGGTCAATTACAATTCTGATGATTTCTGATGATTGACATACTGTATGTACAGTGGGTATGGAAAGTTTTCAGACCCCCTTAAATGTTTCACTCTTTGTTATATTACAGCCATTTGTTAAAATCATTGTTCTCCTCATTAATGTACAGACAGCACCACATATTGACAGAAAAAAAACGTAATTGTTGCAATTTTTGCTGATTTATTAAAAAAGAAAAACTGAATAATCACACAGCCATACGTATTCAGACTCTTTGCTGTGATATATATTTAACTCTGTCCATTTCTTCTGATCATTCTTAAAATGGTTCTACACCTTCATTGGAGTCCAGCTACGTTTGATTATACTGATTGGACTTGATTAGAAAAGCCACACCCCTGTCTATATCTTGTATATATCCATACAGCTCACAGTGCATGTCTGCGCAAATGAGAATCATGAGATCAAAGGAACTGCCTGAAGAGCTCAGAGACAGAATTGTGGCAAGGCACAGATCTGGCCAAGGTTACGAAAAAAAATTCTGCTGCACTTAAGGTTCCCTAAGAGCACAGTAGCCTCCATAATCCTGAAATGGAAGACGTTTTGGACGATCAGAACCCTTCCTAAAGGTGACCGTCCGGCCAAACTGAGCAATCGGGGGAGAAGAGCCTTGGTGAAAGAGGTAAAGAAGAACCAAAAGATCACTGTGGCTGAGCACCAGAGATGCAGTCGGGAGATGGGCGAAAGTTCTAGAAAGTCAACCATCACTGCAGCCCTCCACAAGTCGGGGCTTTGTGGCAGAGCGGCCCGACTGAAGCCTCTCCTCAGTGCAAGACACATGAAAGCCCGCATGGAGTTTGCTAAAACACACACGAAGGACTCCAAGATGGTGAGAAATAAGATTCTCTGGTCTGATGAGACCAACATAGAACTTGTGGGCCTTAATTCTAAGTGGCATGTGTGGAGAAAACCAGGTACTGCTCATTACCTGTCCAATACAGTCCCAACAGTGAAGCATGGTGGTGGCAGCATCATGCTGTGGGGGTGTTTTTCAGCTCCAGGGACAGGGAGACTGGTTGCAATTGAGGAAAAGATTAATGCGGCCAAGTAGAGGGATATCCTGGATGAAAACCTTCTCCAGAGTGCTCAGAACCTCAGACTGGACCGAAGGTACACCTTCAAAAAAGACTGACCCTCAGCACACAGCTAAAATACCAAAGGAGTGGCTTTAGAACAACTCCATGACTGTTTTTGAATGGCCCAGCCAGAGCCCTGACTTAAACCCAATTGAGCATCTCTGGAAAGACCTGAAAATGGCTGCCCACCAACGTTCACCATCCAACCTGACAGAACTGGAGAGGATCTGCAAGGAGGAATGGCCGATGATCCCCAAATCCAGGTGTGAAAAACTTGTTGCATCATTCCCAAAAAGACTCATGGCTGTATTAGCTCAAAAGGGTGCTTCTACTAAATACTGAGCAAAGGGTCCGAATACTTATGGCTGTGTGATATTTCAGTTTTTCTTTTGTTTAATAAATTGCAAAGATTTCGACAATTCCGTTTTTTTCTGTCAATATGGGGAACTGTATGTACATTGTGGAAAAAAAAAATTACTTAAATGATTATAGTAAATATAACAACGAGTGACAAATTTAAGGGGGTCTGAATACTTTCCGTACCCACTGTATGTATATCCTGCAGGATGTGCCAAGATTGTTTGGAGTGAATGTCGGGAAGACAATACTGTACATTTGATTAGGATGAGAGTCACACAAAAATCCAGTAAAGAGGAAACATAATAAATTAAGTGAAATCACTTATGTATTACAGCAAATTGGGCTCCATTAACACCACAGACCACACCATCTGTTCTTGGAAAGAAAGAAGATGGTGGTATTAAATGAGACTGAAAACAAACTAAGGTGAAATCAGGAGAAATGGGGGAGTGGCTTCAGTATCAACCTTCTGCATGCACAATATACAGTATAAATAAGCAAATTAAGCAGTTTTGACAGTGAAATGATGAACAGTATTGGATTCAAAAATAAAATCAAAGCACAGACCAGAGAACTACAATTGGTAAATAGTGGTTTTTTTTTGTTACTCTTCATGATGCAGTTGAGGGTCTCCCTGGACCGAGACCCCATGTCCCTGATTAAACATTACATACCATTTCTTGGCCTGGACTGACTCAGTCCCCTCCCATCATTCTAATACATGTTGCTCTTGGTTTGACATGTCATAAAAATTTCATTCCAGATCTTATTCGCCTTTCTTTTAAATGTGACTGTGTGCTTCACGACCAGACATCCAGATGTCCTCATTTTGGCACCTATTTAGGTTTACAGTAGCAACTGGCTATAAAATTTTATATTTATTGTATATGTGGAGCAAAAGTTGCATAAAAAATATATATATTTGTGCAAAAATTTCGTTCGCTGGTAATGCAAATCCAGAGAATGCAAAGGTAATATTTTTTTTATCTTTCTTTGTGTTCATAAAGAGTGAATGATCATTTAAATTGCAGTGTTGCCAATGTACCAACGTATAACGTGTCTATTTTCTGATTCTCATTTCTTCCTCTTGTATTCTGATTCAAACTACTTTATGCTCCAATAATGTGTTTGTTGCTATTGTGATATTTGGATCGTGCTGGCGTTAAAAACCCATTAGTTAAGTTCATGGCAGTACAACCAAAACAAGTCTTAACAGCAATAAATCAGCTATGACCTTGTTCTCAGGAAGAAAATTGGTAGTGGGGTAAGGTGAACGTACGAAACTATTTTATGGTATGAAACGACGTCATGAAGACAGATGCTGACTGAACTCGGTTGCATTTCATGTTACAGATGAACACACATTCAGAGTGGGTTCTGAACCTTGTCTCTCGACAAACAGCAACTCTGATTAAAGAATCATTGTCACGCAGAGCCAGGATTGTTCACACACTGTGCCATGCAAACTGCTTGAAATGCCAGGTTCAGAGAGTGTGTGCGGTAGTACAAGTATTGACAAATTATATAAATATATATAAATATTGTGTGTAATGTGAAATGACAGGGGGAAAAGTATTGAACACGCCAACTGGTATTTAATACTTACAAAAGCCTTTGTTTGCAATGACAACTTCAAGATGCCTCCTGTATGGAGAAACTAGTCGCATGCATTGCTCTGGTGTAATTTTGGCCCATTCCTTCACACAAGCAGTCTTCAAATCTTGAAGGTTTCGTGGGCTTCTTTTATGGACCTTGAATTTCAGTTCTTTCCATAGATTTTCGATTGGATTCTAGTCAGGTGACTGGCTGGGCTATTCTAGCAGCTTTATTTTTTTTTCTTTGAAACCAATTGAGAGTTTCCTTGGCAGCATGTTTTGGATCATTATCCTGGTGAAATGTCGACCCTTGTTTCATTTTCATCATCCTCGTAGATGGCAGCAGATTTTTGTCAACAATGTCTCTGTACATTTGCCCATTCATCCTTCAATAATTTGAAGTGTATCAGTACCATTTGCTGAAAAGCAGCCCCACACCATCAGGTTCCCATCTCCGGACTCCTTAATGTCCACTGATAAAATCTCAACATCCTTGGAGATTACCAGTTCTAAGATGTGACCTTCAGTGTGAGTTGGACTCTTGTTGAGAGAGGTCAAAGGTGCCAGGATTGCAGAGTGTTCTTTGGAATTTGTTTCCATGCTATTGTCAACATGAATGTTAAAGTCTCCTGTTATGACAAAATAGCTGTAGTCAGTACAGATAACTGACAGCAGTTCTGAAAATTCCTCCATAAATTTTCCGTTGTGTCTTGGAGGTTTACAAATTATTAAAACAATTACCTTTGGATCACCCTTTACTAAAAAAAAAAACAAATCTTCAAACGAGCTAAAATAACCCAATGCAATTTCTTCACACTGAAATAATTATTTTAAAATAGCAGCAATTCCACCGCCTTTTTCTAGCCTATTTCGACACTTGTTTATGAAACTAAAATATGTTGGAATTGCCTCATTTAGAATGGTGTTACAGCTACATTCTGTCAACCACATTTCATTGAGTAAGAAGTCTAAATCATAGGTCATTAATCAATTGGGTAACAAAAGTGATTTGTTACCCAGTGACCTGATATTGAATAGAGCTAACTTTACAGAGATAACTGTAGACAATGATTTGTTGGGTTTACATTTTATACTCACGAAGCTTGTAGCTCTACTTTTGTTTGTGCCTGATTTCTTTAACCAACTTTATTCAATTTTAAACACCAGTTATCCTGGTTAGGGTCATGGGGCACTGGAGCCTATCCCAACTGACTTCGGGCGAAAGGCGGACTACACCCTGAACTGGTCACCAGTCAGTCGCAGGGCACATATAGACACGGACAACCATTCGCACTCACATTCACACCGTCACTGAGTGGAAACTGATCTCACGCTGCCCGCACCAAAGTCAGGCGAGTGCACCACTACACCATCAGTGACTCTAACCAACTTTCTGTCCCTTGTAATTACAGGGATAAAAAAATGCCTAAGAAGCATGATAATCCAAAGATTTTAGAATTCAGTGTTCATTTGTACCCCAATAGTAACATTTAACCATTTTCAAAAGTAGTTCTGGTTTTAAAGAGGCTCCACACAACTGAAATAGCTTTGATGTAGATGAGCTACTTTTTTCATTTATTGTAGCTTTGCTTGCTACACTTCTCTCGCAGTGTACTGAAGCTACATGTAATGTTGAATAGTTTGTAGCTTGAGGGCCTATCTCACTGGGCGAGACATTGGCAAGACCGCCTAGATTGATCAGTCGCGGCAGCTCTGGGAACCAGGTGACCAAAATATTGCTTGCGGTCTCACCACGATATCTGGGAGTCTCCAGACAACGTGACAATTCAGCCGAAGTCACTGATATAGGCCTATATAAAGTATGTATACTGTATATATTAAGTAAATATATACCGTAGTATATTATTATGTGTGTTTGTGTGTGCGTGCTGCGCGTGCGCTGTGCTCAGCCAGTGGAGGACAGACACGTGTACAGTCCTGTGAGAAAATGCTTTAACGTCCATAAAATCCAAAATATTGGGGCTATCGTTTCCATATTTTCAGAGGTTGAAGTGGGCATAGGTAGAGATATCCTTTATAGATTTTAGTGACGATTGCGCTCAGTTTTGTGACATGAAGCGACATTAAGCTTTTTCCATATGAGGAAAACTCTACATCCATAAAATTCAATATATTGGGGCGATCATTCTGATATTTTCAGAGTTTGAAGTGGCCAGGCCATAAGTAAATAAATTTGGGTGACGGTTGATTGCAGTTTTGTGATATTAAGTTATGCTAAGGTTTTTCTCGAGAGTGAGCATATGGAGAAGTCACCAAAAGGTTTCTAATGAAATCGAACATGTTCGAGTTCACTGCAACTCCCTGGCAAACCCGGCTAGTCTCCAGGAGACATCACGGCGACATCTCCACAATCAGCGGAGACTTGAGTCACCATCAGGTCGCCAACTAGCCGCCACGCCACTGAGGTAGGGGTCTTGGCTCACTACATTTTCCAAGTAGCTTGGCCAACACATGTATCTAACACATTAACGCAACATGTACGATATCTTCTATACATTTTATTATTATTGGCATTTTTTGGGGAACCACAGTGAACGAGTGATTAGCACATCCGAATCGAAGTTCTGAGGTTGGGGGTTCGAGTCTGGGCTCTGGCCTTCCTATTTGGAGTTCACATGTTCTCCCTGCGCTTGTGTGAGTCGGCCTACTCCGGCTTCCTCCCACAATCTGAAAACATGTTTCTTAGTGTTAATTGAAGACTCCAAATTTTCCGTAGGTGTGAATAGTTTTTGGCTGAGATTCCACATTGAATCATAAGTTCATGGCATCACATAGTGTGCTGAGTTTCTATGATGCAATATAGCAGCACGTTTACAGCCAATCAAGCTACCTGCTTGTATCTAATCATTTAAAACAAAAATGGCAAACTGGACGAAAGACGAGAGAGTTGATCAAATTATGATGGGCATGGCCATGTTTGTGTGACTGTAGTGCCAAGAGGTACTCAAACAGTTTTGAAAAGCATTTTTTGTTTCAGCAAATTCGGAATCGTTGGTAGGTTTGCGAGAGTCAGTCGCCAGCTGTAATTTGTTTGTGTAGTTCAGTCGCATTGCTCGGTGTGTGCCTGGCAGTCTTTGACCCAGCTACATACGCAAACACACAGGTGTGCTCAGGCTGCCACATAACATTTTCTGTTAGATTCTACCAAACTGATATAAAATAATTACAAAAACAGAGTTTGTGGCAAATAACACACATAATAGGCTCTTTTTGCATTTTAAGTCATGCATTTGTTCTCCAGATATGAAGGGGTAAAAATAGTTCTAAAAGTCGTTCCATATGTATGTATGCATACAGTATGTGCACCATTTGTTTGCAGGTCCTTCTGCAGCACATCCTTCAGCGTTTTCAATTTTATTTATTTTTATTTTTTACATGAATGATCCCAGTCAAAGAAACAAGCAGGGGGAGCCCGGTGTATTGATTTCTATTTTACGAGTTATTTCTGAAAATGGCAACAGCCCCATTTTTGGTACCAAATGTATTTACCCCCATCTGATGAGACGTAATTAAAATTATTAATATAGGTGTCATTTTTTACATTACTAACCTCACCTATGTGTAAGCAAAAATGTGTTTGGTAGGTAGGTACTTAATAATACAATCAACAGTCTTCTTAAATTTCTAAAAAAAAAAAAAATGATATAACAACCAACACAACATTCTTGCGAGGATTCAGCATTTTGTACTGTCGTAGGGAGCCTTTACTGTTGCACATTTACTCAACATATAAGTGAAATGTGATTGTTGTCACTTACCGCCGCCTTTTCTTGTTGCAGGGCCTGGGCTGCAAAACGGGCTACGTGATTAATAATTGGAGCAAAGTTTGTTGGCCCGTAAAAACGGATGTGGGGAAGACAAGCAGAGTAAGCCTGTGCAATACCCTCCACACCTAGTGAAAAAAATTGCAAAACACTTGCATTAACATACTGATACATATCTACAACCTTGTTATAAAATACATTAGGTCTAGAAATATTTGGAAAGTAACTTTGTTTTTGTTTGTTTGTCTTCTGTCACAGTTGATTTAAATTAATAAAATTATGATGCAATTAATGAATAGACATCCAGCTTTAATTAAGAGGTTTTCACAAACGTGACGATTTCACGAACTACAGACATGGATTTCCAAACCCTTTGAAATTCATCAATTTGAATTGCTGCATCAAGGCAAAAATCACTGCAACTTTGTTCTTGTCAAAAGTCTCCTAGACATCACAACATGTACTCTAGTTTGCTTTGCCTATTCAAAGACCAAAAACATGTATGAAGAACTTAAAGCTTTTTGCAAATTCGGATTTGCAGATAATTGTGTCTTGTATACTGTAGTTTGAAGTTTAGAAACAAGCACGGTATTTGGAAAGAATAACAAAAATAAACGTCCTTATTTGGATAATGTCCTGTTTATGTCACATTGAAATCAGTAATGCCGGTAATGCGTAACTCCAAAATACATTTTGAATAACGAGCAAAGTAATGCGTTACTTTTCCCGGGAAAGTAATTAGACGACAGTTAGTTCTTCAAAGCAACAATCGTTACTTTTGCATCGACACTGTCTCTCACCAATCACTAATTTGAAGCTGGTGATTTGAACAAAGAGCAGTCTAGGTGTGTAAATGCATCTAACCGACACCGTTCATTTTATAAACAAATTGATGAAGCGATTGGGAAGTGATTGTTTATTACACAGTGACGGTGCCGTACAATAAAAGTGCAAAGAAATGCACGTTTTCACTGCCGCCACACTATTTTTGTTATTTTCCTTAGTAAAAAGTATTTGATTGTTTTTACTTTTTTATTTACACATTAAGAATACAGTTTTACTGGTGTGTTAAAACGCGCAATGCATTGTGGGTTAATTATTCATACCGAAGTGCAAGATCATAAATCAGTCATGGAGTGTAAGGACTGACTTACTGAAGGACTTACAATACTTAGCTTACTGTAAATAATATTTACAATGAAAAGTGAGAACTCTCAACTTGGTCTGGAGTCCGGACTGGGAGCTGGTTGAATGCACTGCACAGCTGACGTCAAGTCAAATGTTTTCTCGCTCTTCGCATCAAAATTTCTGTGGTGGGAGCAGTTTGTGTGTGTTTGCGTGTGCACATGCACGTGCGCACGCGAGTGTATGTGCGCGTGTCACTCACTTTCACGTTTACGTACACGCAGACACACACACAGTTGCCTTCATGGACCACGATCGGCATCCATCTATCAGTTAAGAGTCTTTAGATAACTGTACTGAGAATGGTGTGCTTGTTTACGTTTACATATAGTACTTACTGTACTGTGTTGGCATGTCAAGTCTGCACTAAGTTGCTGATTTAATGTGGCTTCCACTACACTAATATTTAAGTTATTGGTTCATGCTGATGACATCATTCTGTAACTTGTGTGGCGTACATTACCAAGTAATGGGTTTGGTTAAGCTAATGCTTTTTTTTTGTACCGTGCATAAGTGATATTCCTACCACTTGGCAGCTGCTAAAAGTAAATAAAAAGATACTTTTTTCTTAGTTACTTTTGAAATCAAGTAATCAGTAAAGTAACTAACTAAGTTACTTTTAAGCTCGAGTAATCAGTAAAGTAACGAAGTGACCTTTTCAAGGTAACTGTGGCAACACTGATTGAAATCTTACACAACTCCATTATACTGTATGTCTCAGCAGTTGATATTCAAGTTGATTACATTTGCCAGTTAACAAAATTTACATCTCAAAAATTTCTGATGCTCTCATGGGGAATAGCAATTTAAAAATCAGCCTTAATAATAAATATGTTTTTGTAATGAGAGTAAATGAGTTAAGATGGCAGTAAGGGCATTGCAGGTCATGTCTGATGTGGTATTTAAAAAAATAAATAAATACACACACACACACATATGGTATGGTTGTTAATATTAAGAATGTTAATAAGTCATAAACAGGTGACACTTGTGAGTTACTAAATATGTAAAATCATGTCTTTAAATAGTTACTATATACTGTATCTAGGGGTGATCAAACATGTTGGTTTATGCTGTGTGGTAATGTTACAAAATATGGATTATGTATCATATATTTTTCAAAATGCTAATTTTGTGTGGTTAAGCTGGTTAAGCGTCTGGCCACAAGAGAGAGAAGGTTTTAAGTGAACAATGTGTGACTGTAGTTTGCAGTGGTGTGGAATTGCACTGCATCATACAGAGAAGTGTTTCTCATATTTTGGTAACCTCAATCAGCTTCATGTGGAATCAAAACATTAGACAGATCTCTGTATGTTGCAGCTCAATTCTGATCCACTGCAAATGACACAGGCATTAATAAACATGTTAAAGTAATGACTAACAATGCCAATTAAGACTGGACATTACTTGCAAAAGAAAATGGTTTTTTTATACAGTACTTGTGTTGGCTCTAATTACAGTAGATTGTGTGCACAAGTGGTTAAAATGTTGTGATTGGTTTGTGTAAATATCACTTAAATAGTTACAAGATAGAACATATTACAAGAATGCTGCAGAAAGGGCATTGCCTGGATCTGTTGCATCAATAAATACCTGAACAGAAAGGGTTTGTGGAGTTAAAGTTGATTGCAAATTCATGTGACACCTAAAAAGACAAGAAAGACTAACTCAGATTCAAGAAAGACGAACTCAGATTCATATTGAAATTCACTGTAAATGTATTCTTCTATTTTTATTTTGTAAAACTTCGCTCAATTTCTCACACGGTATCACTGCGTGCATGTGAGCGTGAGAGTGTGTGGTCATCTCTCCTTTGTCTTTTTTAACAGCACAGCACCGATGGGTTGACAATTGCACAATGATTTCAGTATGCAAGTATAATGTTTACAGTTTTATGTTTGCACATTATCGTACACTGCTGTTATACTATAATGACATTGCACAATGTGTTAATTTAAAAACAAACGTATCTATACTGCACACACAATCAGTATGTACACCCAAGCCCAACAGACGCACCAACCTTCCAGTCCGGTGGGAGTTGGGCTCCAAATCCCAAAGCAGGAAACATTTTGTCCCTAATGAAGAAATCATGACAACAGATTAGATAAAAGTAAAGTTTTAGGGTTGTTGGTTTTTTCAAATCTAAATTTCACACCCTGTATTTAGAGAACTGTGGAAACTATATAATCTGTTTCAAAAAGAAAGGCTATCATTGATGAATAAACAAACAGCAGGTTGCCAAAAAAAATAAAAATACATTTTGTAAAATAGCCTCTATTCATGCAGTACAGATACTTTTTTTTTTTTTTTTTTTTTTTTTTTTAAACCTGTCGTGTCATGCAGAATGGTGGATCTGTTTCTGGAATAGTTTTGCTGTGCAACACGGGAGTTTGAAATACTCCCTCTGCTTACTTTGTATTTGGAAATACAGCCGGACAAGGGGACAGACTGAGGGACAGAACGGCCAAGGGGAATAGGCATGCGAACCACAGCAGAACAATCGTTACAGTCAAGATATTTGACCACAAGTAACGTTACAAAATCATGTTCTATTTTTGTGGATCGAGGGGGACACCCAGTGAGGACATGGAACAACTAATCAATAGGACAAGATTAGAGAGGACAGAAAAGGGCAGGGCAGGATATGGGAAATGAGCAAGGCAATGCTACTGACGAGTGGTGCGGTGGGATTTTTTTTTTGCGTGTTTAAATTAAACACCTGGAAGAACCTGTTTGTTGATATCTTAATGGAGTGATTTCCAACCTTTATGGAGCCAAGGCACATATTTTACAATTGAAAAATCTCACGGCACACCAACAAACAAAAATGTCACCAAAAGTGGATACATTAATTACTGTATGTACTTCCTGCTATCTAATAGCAAATATTTATTTGTTCTGTCTGTCACTATGCCTCACTGGCATAAATAGATTAATAAAGATACATTATTTCTTGGAAATAATTGTTTGAGCAATTAAGTAAATTTTTATCATTTCCCACAGCACACCTGAAGAGCGCTCACGGCACACTAATGTGCACCGGCACACTGGTTGGGAGTCACTGTCTTAATGTAACCTGTGTTATTATTAGTGGTCCCAGCACAAGCAATTAAAGCCTATAGCGTATCTATGGAACTTATTAGTGAAAGAACACCATATCACATGCATGTTAGGTCAACTGGTGTACGGAGTTGCTGAGCCAGCACATTAAGGAAGGGTGACCCCAGCCACCGCCACCCGTAACGGGGGGCAAAGCCAGCGAGCCCATCCCGCGGCAGACCCAGCAAGGCAGCGCGCCGCTCCGCTGCTACCACCCCTGCCACCACCAGAGAGAACGGGAATCCCAACCACCAACAGGACCCAACGCAGGAACCAGCTGCTACCAGGCCCCAGGAGTCAAGCCAAGAGAAATGTGAATACCTACCACCCACCCTATTACTATGGTTACCAGGTCCCCGACTGGCAACCATTATCCCTGTACTGTGAACGTGTGTGGTGTCTGTATATTAAAATTGGGGCGATAGGTGGGGGTGAGGCGAGATGATCATGGGGCAATTATGACCCGCAACTGTCACCCCCACCCAGGCCAACCAGCTCCCCAAAAGATGTGCGAATGTATGTGGTGCATTAAAAATCTGTGGGGGAAAGGCATGGGCGGCCAGAGAGCAGGCCGGAGTGCTGGAACATCTGGCTAAGTGTCCTCCCCAACATGACACTGCCCTCCCGCCACTGACCGGTGTATGATGCATTAAAACTGGAGGACGGGCAGGGAAGAGAAGCGGGGTGACCAGACGAGACCAGCACAGATGTGACAGGACCCGGCCCGGCGTCCGCCTCATCATGCCTCGTGGCAGCCCCCCAGGGGACCCTGAATGAGATGTGAATTTGTCCAATGTGCGAAATATGTATAGCGTGAATAATAAAAATGTGCAGTCTGTGAAGTAGGAGGCTAGACTTCTGCGAGTACAGCCCAGCCGGCTGGAAGACCACAGTGAAAATAGAGGCAGCCCCTCCCCACTCTACAGCTAATTCCTCCCCACACGGGGAAAGGGAAAAAGGAGGACACAGGCCTGGGGTGGAGCACCACAGTCCCCAGCCCCCTACCCGGAGACCAGGACGAGGCCCCCAGAGTTGGGCCAGCGGGCACCTACCCGGCACCCAGGGACCGAGAGCAGCCCCGGGCCCGGCCCCTCCCAGGAGGGCAACACAGACAAAACCCGACCCAGGAGGAGGAGGGTGAAACATTTCCATCATCCCTAGAGGCCCACACCACAGACCCGGAGTCAGAAGGACAGGGGTTCAAGTACATGAAGTGATGCTATGGTGTGCACAGGAGTCTAAAATGATTTGGTCACATTACATTTATATTACACATTACATTTCTGTATGACATTCTTTCCCAGGCAGACAAGAATCGAGCTTCAAGGTTCACCATTTTAATGAAAGGTGACCGTTTTTTCTTCGTTATCTATTTAGTTATATTTTCATATATTTTCAGCAGAGATATTTTCTAGTGTTATATACTCTATGACAAGATTTTGCCATTGGTTAATGTTGATAGCTTATCTTTCCAGTTTAACAATGTTTTTTTAGCAATTGCTAAGTGTTGGCATGTTTATTTGTCAGATCTACTGTATACCTTTTAAATCACACAATAGACAAAGATTAGGAGAAATTGGAATCATACTGTTCAAAAGTTTCTGTGTAACTAGTGACCAGAAGCGCTGTCGAAGTGTACAATGCCAAAGAATGTGAAAATAAGTGTCTGGAGTGTTTTCAGTACAACGAGGGCATATGTTAGATTTTGAATAGCCCATTTTATGCATACTATATTGTGTAATGTGTGATCTATTGAGTACTTTGAACTTGGATAAACTGTAGATTACAATTTTTGACAGTGAGTATGTATTTCTGCAGAGTAACGCCCAGTATTCATTGTCAGTAGACACTGAGAGGTCTTTTCCCCATTTTGCCATTGGTAAGTGTATTGAATTAGTACATGAGATTAATTTGTATACTTTTGAAAGGAGTTTTTTTGTTTTGTGAGAGCAGTTCCACTATTTCCTGAACAAAAACACGTAGTTCTAAATTATTCACGTGTGTTGGGAATCTTTTTTAGGATGGCTGTTCTTCCACCTCTAATTTGAAATTCTTGGAATATACTTTTACATGACATGAATGCATTATTTATGAATAAGTGATGTAGGTGATCAGTTCCTCTTTGTTCCCATGTGCTGCAGTATAGGGGTATTTTGTTAATCTCAAAATCGGGATTGTGCCAGATTGGGGAGGAATGATATGGTGCTGACTGAGATTTTTCCCACCAAGATGATAAAGTGGCTGCAGTAATCATATTCTTAAAACAACTGTGGCGTTTCAGATTTGTGCGGATAAATGGGAGCTCTGAAAGTTTGGTGCTATTGCAGTCTATCTGTTCTAATTCCAGCCAAGGTTGTTGTTCAATATTTGGATGTAACCATTTAATGAGGTACTGTATTTGGCTAGGCGGCACGGTGGGCGACTGGTTAGAGCGTCAGCCTCACAGTTCTGAGGACCCGGGTTCAATCCCTGGCCCCGCCTGTGTGGAGTTTGCATGTTCTCCCCGTGCCTGCGTGGGTTTTCTCCGGGCACTCCGGTTTCCTCCCACATCCCAAAAACATGCATGAATTGGAGACTCTAAATTGCCCGTAGGCATGACTGTGAGTGTGGATGGTTGTTTGTTCCTATGTGCCCTGCAATTGGCTGGCAACCAGTTCAGGGTGTACCCCGCCTCCTGCCCGATGACAGCTGGGATAGGCTCCAGCACGCCCGCGACCCTAGTGAGGAGAAGCGGCTCAGAAAATGGATGGATGGATGGATGTATTTGGCTAGCTAAGTAATAGTGTTTGAAGTTGGGTGTGTCAAGTCCCCCTTCTTTCTTACTTTTATGGAGGGTAGCTAGGCTAAATCTATTTTTCTTATTTTAGAGTAAAATTCTAAAATGGCAGTCTGGCATTTGGAACCACTTTAACATGGTTTTGAATTGGATTATTGAAAACAAATAGTTAGATTGAGGTAACATTTTAATTTTTACTGTAGCTATACGCCCTACAAGTGAGATAGTTAGGTGATTCAGTTTTAAATCATCACAAATTTTTCCAGTAGAAGTACGTGATTTGTGATGTGCTCTATAAATTTTGCTGAGATATTAAAATGGCTAGATATTTGATATTCCCTGTCGGAATAGGAAAGTTTGGATTTTGGTCCGCAGGATTCCATGAGTTAGTCGTTATAGGGAGCATTGTTGATTTGGACCAATTGATAGAATATTCTGATAATTGTACGGATACTAGAAAAAAAGATTCTGGTGAAAGTAGTAGTACATATTCAACTCTTTTATTTAAGTAAAATGTAAGAAGTACATACACTGCGCTTGCATAGGAAAGTAAATATTCATTTTTACTGTTGATTATATACAATCATATAAGTAACACAAAAAAAAAAGTCACTGGATACTTTTCTGCAAGCTAAATTCTGATAGGGTAATCAGCACTATACTGATAATGTCCTGCAACAGCAATACAAAACAACAAAATCATAATGATAACTACTGAAACCTGTATGTGTACCTGTATGTTTGTTTGCTTTTTCGGATTAGTCTGATAATTTTTAAAAGCCAAAAGAACTGGGTAGGTTTTCACAAGACACGGCATATTTGCTATGACTCACTCTTGTAGCTGACATCAAAACATTCTTGTGAATAAGGCCATGGATGTGGAATATCTCCCTTCTCCAAATCTGTTGTTTCATTGTTGTGAATGTCAGAGAGATAAATCCATACAGAGACCTCATTTTCTGAATTGTATGTTAACATCGCCACTATTATGAATGTTTCAAATTGGAGCGATCCGTAAAATACCGCATTAATTTGCTGGTTAGAGATGTACCAACTGTTTTACACTCAAGGCCAAATCTCATGAGATTAAGACTGACTTTTGATTGTATTTTGCCATTATAACAGCATTTTGGCAATACTGTAGAATCTGCTGACTTTGGCAATACTGTAGAATCTGCTGACTATTGGGTAATACTGTACTATTAGTACTGTGTGTGTATAATACTGTGAATTCCGGTTGTCAAACCAGCCTCCAAACGAAGTTGTTTTCCTATTTAATTGTCCAAAAAGTACTACTTGTTGTTTGCTGCTTAGCTAAACTTTCTCATACATACTTTCCCAAACATAAAGGGCTGAGAAAGAAGTGGACAACAGTCATCAGAAGGTAAGGATTTTCTGTTCATCTCCAGTGATTGCTATTCTTCCATCCATCCATTTTCTTCATCTTATCTGAGGTCGGATTGCGGCTTAAGCAGGGAAGCCCAGACTTTCCTCTCCCCAGCCACTTCATCCAGCTCTGGGGGAATCCCGAGGTGTTCCCAGGCCAGCCGAAAGACGTAGTCACACCAGCGTGTCCTGGATCATCCCTGGGGCCTCCTCCCGGCGGGACGTGCCCGGAACACCTCACCAGGGAGGTGTACAGGGGGGCATCCTAGTCAGATGCCTGAGCCACCTCATCTGGCGCCTCTCGATGCAGAGGAGCAGTGGCTCGACTCTGAGCCCCTCCCGGATGACCAAGCTCCTCACCCTATCTCTAAGGGAGGAAACTCATTTTGGCCGCATGTATCCGCGTTCTTGTTCTTTCAGTCACGACCCACAGCTCGTGACCATGGGTGAGCGTAGGAACGTAGATCAACCGGTAAATAGAGAGCTTTGCCTTTTGGCTCAGCTCTTTCTTCACCACGACAGACCAATACAGACTCCGCAAAACTGCAGATGCTGCACCGATCCGCAGGTCGATCTCCCGCACCATTCTTTCCTCTCTCGTGAACAAGACCCCAATATACTTGAACTCCTCCACCTGGGGGGCAGGATCTCTTCCGACCTGGAGAGGGCACTCCACCCTTTTCTGACTGAGAACCATGGTCTCAGATTTTGAGGTGCTGATTTTCATCCCAGCCGCTTCACATTCTGCTGTAAACCGCTCCAGCGAGAGTTGAAGGTCACAGATTGATGAAGCTATCAGAACCACATCATCTGCAAAAAGCAGAGAGACAATGCTGAGGCCCCCTCAACACCTCACTTACAAATTCTGCCCATAAAGGTAATGAACCGAATTGGTGACAAAGGGCTGTCTTGGCGGAGTCTAACTCTCACTGGAAACATTTGACTTATTGCCGGCAATGAGGACCAAACTCTGACACCGGTCATGTAAGGACCAATCAGCCCTTATTTGGGGTTCCAGTACCCTATATTCCCGGAGCACCCTCCACAGGGGAAGATGGTCGAATGCCTTCTCCAAGTCCACAAAACACAAGACTGGTTGGCATTGAAGTCCCCCAGCAGAACAAGAGAATCCCCAGTGGGATTACTCTCCAGGGACTCCAAAAATGGTGGGTACTCTGAGTTTGAGTTTGGTGCATGTGAACAAACCCCGTCACACCACCCGAAGACTTTGGGAGGCTATGCTCTCATCAACCAGGGTAAACCCCACCATACAGGCACCGAGCTGGAGAGCATAAGGTATGACGACACCTGCTCTGTGCCTTTCACCTTGGGCAATTCCGGTGTGGCAGAAAGTCCAAACCCTTTCAAGAGGACTGGTGAGTGGGCCCAAGCCATGTGTCGAGGCTACCCGAACTATAACTCGTCAGAACTTCTCGACCTCGCACAGCAACTCAGTATCCTTTCGTGCTAGAAAGGTAATAATATATATTATTAAAAATAATATTTCACGTCCTCAGAGGATTGGCCCGCCATCAGCCATCGCCCAGCTCTCTATTCAACCAACCCTCTTGGCCCTCACATAGGCCCTCCCACATTGTTCCCCAGCTCTCTATTCAACCAACCCTCTTGGCCCTCACATAGGCCCTCCAACATTCTCTCTCCAGACTGGGCCCGACCAGGACCCATGGTTGCAGGCAGGCCCACTATTGAGGTCCACCTTTAGGCCTGGCTCCAGAGGGGGGGGCCCCAGTGCCCTGTGTCCGAGCAGGGGAAACTAGGTTCCAAATATTGCCTTCATCATAAGGGGTTTAGAGCTGTGCTTTGTTTGTTCTTTTACCCAGGACATGTTTGCACTGGCTGACCCTATGGGGGGATGCAGCCTCCGACAACCTAGGATCATTTGGTATGGTGGCGGTTTAAGGAGGCCACTTACATTAGTGGAGATAATTAAGTTTGATATAAGGCAATGAATTAAACAGTTTTAATACTTTTACATAGCCCACAATGATGCATGAAGATTACACAACAGGCTGTCATTGTTGAAAATCATAAATGGTTAAAAAAAAAAAATAATTATAATAAAACATTGAGGTGTCACCTGGATGTTTATGGAGACACTCTGATTCCAAAAGACTGTTGGCTTTCAAGCCCATTTCATGCAATCATTCCAGGAGTGTTTACTAGTTTATTTTATCTTGGCCATTATAAAAACATGATCCACATTCCATCAGACATCTCAATTAATATTGTAGCTGCCCTCATTATATACTCACGTGTCATAGTCCTGTATGATTTGTCCAACAGCTAAGATAGCAGCAAGATACTCATTGCTTCCCAGTGGGTTAATGTAATGGAGGGAAGAAGGCTCTCTAGGGTTCCCGTTGGATGCTGTGAAGTCTATACCAACCTATGGAAAAACCAAAAAAGTGAAATAATTCAATCTTTGAGTCTAATTTACTAGAGCTTAGCGTTTGCAAAAATAGACGCAAACTTGATTAAACATGCAAGCTGAAATGGAACCTGATCTACTTACCGGGCGCTCCTTGCGCGTCTCTGGCCTCATCCTACCCAAGTGCTTTTCGGGTTCTCATATGTCACCTTCCTAGACCACCACTTATCACTTCACTCGGCAAGAGGCTCTAACGCTCCAATACAAGGTAGCGGACGTCTCTAGTTTCCCACACTCACACAACATGAAGTCCCTGCAGATGTTCCTGGGCATGGAACTTCTACAACCATTTCCTGCCCCACGCAGCCCCCTTAATATGCCTCATGTACAACGCCTTGCATGGCAAGAGGGCTGCAGAGGTGGTGGACTGGTCTCCGATGATGACAGAGGCCTTTGCCACTGCTAAGAATGCTTTGGATAACACTGCTGTGCTGGTCCACCCATCTCAAACTGCCAAAGTTACTTTCATAATAGACATTTGTGAACAGTGGGTCCGCTGTGCCTAGCAATCACTCACATTTTCAGCAAGAAGCTCCAAACAACAACAAAGTACAGTACCTTTGCCATGGAGCTATTTGTAATTTTTCTCACCAGTCCACACTTCAGATTTCTGTTGGAGGGCTGACAAATGTCATAGCCTTTGTTGACCATCAGCCATAGACTTTCACCATGACCAAGACCACTGAGCCATTGTCTGGTCCACAGCAGCAACCACCTTCTGCAATATCAGTCTCTCCCGAGTGATAGCTGGATCCTTTTCACTTGGACCTTGACTGTGTTTTTATGGCAGTGTACCAAGCTGTGGACTCCACCATTCAGGCCTATGGCACCTGTGGGCTGGAGCTGCCAGGTTTTTGACATTGTCCATGGCCTCTCACACCCAGGTTTTAAAGCCTCTACTAAACTGGTGGGGTCCAAATTAGTTTGGCCTGGTCTCCAAAGTGGCTAGCCTCACGGGCACCGACTGAGCTGAAGGCTTTCCATGTTCGGCCTTCGCTTTACCCCTAAGGAGGATCTCCTGGCCTTGTCTGCTAACCTCATGTCCAGACAGTCTCTATGTGTCCTCAGGGAATTTCTTGCAACTGCTGTAGTTCCCTGGTCAGCGACCTCTCAATGAACTGTGTTTATGGGTATTGTGGGCAATTTCATTCCCATTCAGACATCACACCCACTGCCTTCTCCAGTTCTACATCTCCAAGGACCCGCCATCAGCTAAATATGTTTTCATCCACTACAACAGGAGGACCGCTATGAGGTGTGTGAGAAAGTAGTGACTGCCTCTACCTTGGATGGGAGTGATACTGCCCCTTGAGGAGAGATGTGTTGTTCCAGGAAGGTGATGGTCGACCGGTCGACCTCACGGTTGGTCGTATGTAACTAGGGCGCAAGCCAGAGCAGGTGGCTGTAGACCGGCTTAAGCCTGCTAGTGTGGATATTGGGGTACCAGTTCAGCTGGTCCAGCTCCCTCAGAGAGGTTGTCCTTCGAGCTCCGCCTTCACACAAACCCCCGGACTTCCCTCCTTCCCACTGCATTGACTGTTAGATGTTTAGTTTTCTGTGTGGGGCTGATGTTCTGTTTCACATTTATGGGTCTGTGTGGTGAACACACGAGTTGGAGACATTTACCAATGGGCTGTGCATTAAGAGAGGCCATGACTTCCGGTTCTGGGAAGCAATAGAGGCTACTGCTTCCGGGTATTGGTTACCGGGTAATAGTGTAAACATACATGGATCGAGTCGTTATCAACTGTTGGTATTTGTCTTAGTTCTGGCAGCGTGCAAGTCCTCAAGGGTGGGTAGGGGGGTACTGACAATCTTTTCAGCAGTTTTCATTGTCCGTAGCAGTCGGAGTTTGTCCTTTTTTGTAGCAGCACCAAACCAGACTGTGATGGAGTTTTGAGGATGGAGTTGATGTCGATCTCCCACTTCAGGTCCTGAGAGAGTGTAATTCCCAGGAACTTGAAGGTCTCGACGGTTGACACAAGGCAGTTGGACAGCTTAAGGAGCAGCTGTGGCGAAGGATGCCTCCTGAAGTCCATGATCATCTCTAGTCTTGAGCGTGTTCAGCTTCAGGTTGTGTCGGCCACACCACACCTCCAGCCGCTCAACTTCCTGTCGATATGCAGACTCTTCACCGTTTTTGATGAGGCCGATGACTGTGGTGTCGTCTGCAAACTTCAGGAGTTTGACAGCCGCGTGCCTTGGGATGCAGTCGTTTGTGTTGAGAGAGAAGAGCAGTGGAGAGAGGACACAACCTTGGGACGCCCCTCTGCTGGCGGTGCATGTAGATGAGGTAGTGTCCCCCAGCCTCACCTTCTGTTTCCTGCCCATCAGGAAGCTGTAAATCCACTGGCAGATGGCAGGTGAGACCCTGAGCTGGAGAAGCTTTGAGGAGAGGAGTTTGGGGAGAGCTGAAGTCCACGAACAGGATCCTTGCGTAGGTTCCCGCGCCATCAAGGTGTTCTAGGATGAAGTGCAGTCCCATGTTGACTGCATCATCCGCCGACCTGTTTGCTCGGTGGGCAAACTGCAGGGGGCCCAGCAGGGGCATGTGGCGTTCAAAGGATTTATGACCACCGATGTCAGGGTGACAGGCCTGTAGTCATTCAGACCTGAGATTGCCGGTTTCTCTGGGACTGGGATGATGGTGGAGCGTTGTAAACAGGATTGTACTTCGCACAGTTCCAGAGATCTATTGAACATCTGTGTGAAGACTGGAGCGAGCTGATCCGCGCACACTTTGAGGAAGGATGAGGACACAAAGTCTGGGCCTGCCGCTTCGTTAATCTTTTGTTGTTTGAAGATGCGTCTCACATCCTGTTCGTGGATGGTCAACGTAGATGTCAGAGGTGTGATTGTGGTCAGTGGTGCGGCTGGGTGGGTGTGGGGTGTGAAAGTGTCCTTTTCAAATCTGTAGTAGAAGGTGTTCAAGTCATCGGCTAGTCTTTTATTGTTGTCAGCTTGAGGAGTTGGTCGCTTGTAATTGGTTAGTGATTGTAATGCATGCCAGACTGATTTAGAGTCGTTAGCGGTAAACTGTTTTTCTAACTAAAATGCATAATTTTTTTTGCAATGTTAATTTCTTTAGTCAGCTGGTTTCTAGCGCGATGATACAGAGCCATATCCCCACTATGCGTCCTCTTTAGCCTGGCAAAGTTGCTTAAGTTTGGCAGTGAACCACGGTTTGTTGTTACTGAACGTGCGAAATGACTTTGTTGGTACACACACCTCTTCACAGAAACTGATATAGGATGTGACAGTGTGCGTATATTCATCCAGGCTGCCAGCTGAATTTTCAAAGACCCCTGAGTCTGTGCAGTCTCGACAGTTTTGAAGTTCTATCTTAATAGCATTGGTGAGAGTGTACAGCCTTGTCTGGGTCCTCTTTGTAAAGTAAAACTTTGTGATGTAATCCTATTTGTGGTGACTCTCACTTTTGGCAAGTTGAATAATGTTGCTATCCAATGTAAAAATGAGTCTCCTTGATTGTTTATCTCCTTGAATGTTCTGAAAAATAGAGGCGCTAGTATTGGCCAGAAATGTTTGAATTCGACGGAGATTCCGTCCGGGCCAAGCACTCGTCCCGATTGCATATTTTTTAATGCATTATGTAATTCTGTGATGGTTAAAGGAACATCAAGACTGATTCCATATCTAACACACCATCACGCCCTCAAGATGACTGCATTTGTTTTAAGCGGCGCTTTCAGACAAACTCCAAAGCCACCGTGCAAGATGTTTGAAACAAAAATGCCGCGCCCAGCACGTGCATGAAAATTAATTAATGAAAATGGCATGATATGTTGACGTTCCGCCGGTCAGGACACATTGCGGCCGTTGTGCAGTCGGCAATGGGCCAGGTGTCCGTCAGTATGCTGAGTCTGCCGCCGGGCTGCCAGCAGCAGCTATCGGAGGCTTGGAGCATGCGAGCGAATCAAAACAAGCAATATGATGTTTCGCTTTCCCGTGGTGCTAGAGGAAACCCGCTTAAGTCTTGGGCAGAATACGCACAAGGCCAGATATGAGAGGGAACGCCCACATTTTAGGGTTACCCCACCCAAAGCGCACACATGGCCAGAAGACTTGCAAGTGATAGACTTAAGTGGACAGCAGAATGGGGGCAGAGGGAAAAGAGCGGAGCTGTGCGCCTTTTCTGACTTAAGCATGAGGGAGAATATCTCCCAAGTTGATCATATACACAAAATCACCGCCAAATTCATGACACCTGCGTGCCGGCCAATTTTCAATACATAGTAAGGAATAAATATAACAAAGCAAATGGGCATTTGCAGTTGATAAAGCTCATGAAATTAACAGTGAAAGCAACAAAAAAAATATCTGAGCCATGCCAATTGGAGTTAAGTCACAATCGATCAACTTACATCACATTTGCACATGCAGAAGCACAGAAAAATACATTGTATATAATTCTGATTATCATAGGGATTAGAAAGAATATTGAAGCCTTGGAACAAACATTTCCTGCTCAGTGGACACCTGCAACAGGGGGCACGCACATACATGCACATACTGTTCAAGCACTTGAACAGAACGATAGTAAAAGTGAAGACAGGTTCCCTTTTCATCGTTATTTAGCACATTGGTCAACTCATTAGCAAATTCCTGGTTTCAGTTATTATTGTGACGGTTATTGTTTTTATAAATAAATTTAAATTTAAATACATTTGTATAATTCGCACCCACATTCAGACCTACGGGCAATTTAGAGTCTTCAATTAACCTATGCATGTTTTGGGGATGTTGAAGGAAACCGGAGTACCCGGAGAAAACCCACAAAGAAACGGGGAGAACATCCAAACTCCACACAGGTGAGGCCGGGATTTGAACCCCGTTCCTCAGAACTATGAGGCAGATGTGCTAACTAGTCGTCACCATGCCGACTTTAGTTCCAATACACTAGAAAATTGTACCGGTACTTAAGTGTCAGATGCACATGTTAAGAATGGGGCAAACTGACGTAATTTCTCCCTTTTCTTTAAATACAGTCAAATAATATATGTTAGTTGAACATATTGTAATCATTTGCAACCGATGTGAAGTGTACATTGTGCATGTTTGGTAAAAGATGTTTGACGTTTTTTTCAATAGCTCATTCTGCATTATTTGTGTTTACGCATGGTGTGAAGAGGTTCTAAATTTGTTTGCCCAGTGCCACCAAAAACAAGTACAAACATATTGATGAATCACAGATTAGTGCAACTCTTGAGATTTCACTAGATATGATGTGCCTGTTTTATATTTTGTATTGTTTATGTTTGCCTGTATGTTGCTTCCATGACTACTTGTCTTGGACCAGGACACTCTTGTAAAGGAGGTTTTTAATCTCAATGAGGCTTTCTTGGTTAAACAATTTCAAATAAATAAATAAACATGCATACGCACGTTTAATGAATGGATATTGAATCAGGGCCATAGTTTTTCCAGCGTGTCCTGGGTCATCTTCTTCTTTTGGTGGTACATGCCCAGAACACCTCACCATGGTGGCGTCCAGGAGGTATCCTAACCAGATGCCTGAGCCACATCATCAGGCTCCTCCCAATGCTGAGGAGCAGCGGCTCTATACTGAGTCCCTCCTGTATGACCAGGTTTCTAAGGGAGAGGCAGAGACACCCTAAGGAGGAAACTCATTTTGTCTGCTTGTACCACATCTGTAATTTTGTTCTTTCAGTCACGACCCAGTAGCTCGATCGGGACATTGAGTGCTTCGCCTTTCGGCTTAGCTCCTTTTTCACCACGACAGCCCAATACAGAGTCTGCATCACTGCCGACGCTGCACCAATCCGTCTGTCGATCTCCTGACCAAGACCCCAAGATAATTGAGCTCCTCCACTTGGGGCAGGATCTCATCCCCATCCTGGAGAGGGAACTCCACACCCTTTTCTTGCTGAGTACCATGCTTTCAGATTTGGAGGTGCTGATTCTCATCCCAAACGCTTCACGCTCAACTGCGAACCGCTCCAGTGAAAGGTGAAGATTGCGGCTAGATGAAGCCAACAGACTCACATCTGCTAAAAGTAGAGATGCAATACTGAGGCTACATTGAGCAATGATAGTGTACCACTAGTGTGGTGATGCTGATATAATGGCATTGTGCAAATGATGCAGTCCTTTAGCAATTTAGAGCAATTTAAAGTGACTAGTAGTGCAATGATCTGGTACAGTGATGATTGTGCAAATCAGAATCAGAATCATCTTTATTTGCCAATTATGTCCAAAAAACACAAGGCATTTGTCGTTTCCTGAAATTGATTAGTTTAATTAATTTTCAAACACATAAGTGGCCAGTACTAATTAACGACAGTATGCAAATAGTGCAGCGTGATTAAAACAGTGAGTGTAGAAATAATGTAGAAGTGTTGCATGTTACAATTAAATTTTAAGTCAACTGTTTGATGTTGATGTCAAGAGGGAAGAAGCTGTTGGAATGTCTGATTGTTTTAGTTTGCATTGTTCGATAGCGCCTATTTGAGGGAAGGAGCAGGAATAGGTGGTGACCAGGAGGATTTTTCATGCCCTTGTTTTTGTTCTGGAAGCATGCATGTCCTCAAGAGTGGGTAGGTGGGTACCGATGTTTGTTCGACGTTTGACACAGGGCAGTTGGACAGCATGAGGATCAGCCGTGCCAAAGGATGTTTCCTGAAGTCCACGATCATCTCTACCATCTTAAGTGTGTTAAGCTCCAGGTTGTGTTGGCCGCACCAAAGCTCCAGCCGCTCCACTTCCTGTCAATACGCATACTTGTCACTGTCTTTGATGAGGCTGATGACTGGTGTCGTCTGCAAACTTCAGGAGTTTGACAGCTGGGTGCGTTGTGGTGCAGTCGTTCGTGGAGAGAGAGAGAAGAGCAGAGGAAAGAGGTCACATCCTCCAGGGGCTGATGGTGCGTGTGGATGAGGTGGCGTCCTTCAGCCTCAGCTGCTGTGTCCTACCCATCAAGATGCTGTAAATCCACTGGCAGATGGCAAGTGAGATGCTGAGCTGAAGGAGCTTGGAGGTGGTCCAGCACGAGGCATTCAAAGGACTTCATGACCACAGATGTCAGGGCGACAGGCCTGTAGTCATTTAGGCCCAAGATTGCAGGTTTCTTGTGGACTAGGATGATGGTGGAGCGTTTGAGGCAGGATGGGACTTCACACAGTTCCTAAGATCTATTAAAAATCTGTGTGAAAACTGGAGCGAGCTGGTCCGCGCAAACTTTAAGGTAAGAGGGGGACACACTCACTGGGCCTGCCGTTTTGTTAATCTTTTGTTGTTTAAAGACACAGTCCTGTTTGTGAATGGTCAATGCAGAATGGCGAGTCAGAAGAGTGATGTGGTCTTCGGTGTGCGGCAGGGTGGGTGTGGGTTATGAAAGTGTCCCTTTCAAATCTGCAGTAGAAGGTATTCAAGTTGTCAGGCATTCCTTTATTGTTCTTCGCGTGGTGGGATGATCGCTTGTAGTTGATTAGCAGTTGTAATCCTCACCAAACTGACGCAGTCGTTAGCAAAAAACTTTTTTTTCCCAGTTTTTCTGCATAATTTCTCTTTGCAATGTTGGTTTCTTTTGTCAGGTGGTTTCTGGCCTGATTGTACAGGGCTCTGTCCCCACTCCGATAGGCGTCCTCTTTAGCCTGGTGAAGTTGGCGAAGTTTAGCAGTGAACCATGGCTTGTTGTTGAGTGTGCGAAATGTCTTTTTTGGTACACGTACATCTTCACAGAAGTTGATATAGGATGTAATGTTGTCCGTATATTCATCCGAGCTGCCAGTTGAAGTTTAAAAGACACTCCAATCTGTGTAGTCTAAACAGTCTTGAAGTTCCATCTTTGCTTCATTGGTCCACTTCTTCACTGTTTTCAAAACAGGCTTCACACATTTAAGTTTGGGCCTGGATGCTGGTATTAAGTAAATTAAACAGTGATCAGACAAGCCCAAAGCTGCATGGGGAACAGCATGGTACGAGTCCTACAGTGTGGTCTAGAATGTTGTTTTCCCTTGTGGGACGGTCAATGTACTGCCTTTATTTAGTTTGTGGTTGTTTTGTGTTAAAGTCCCAAGAATAATGAAGGGTGAATCTGAGTGGGTTTTTTCAAGTTGACTGGTTGGCCAGCTTTTGCAGGCATTCGTGTTAGCCTGGGGGGATGAAAACACCGGCGAGTATGAATGAAGCAAGCTCACGCGATTAGTAGAATGACCTACAGTTCAAAAACAGTGACTCCAAGTCTGGGCTTCAGTGTATGCCGAGCTCTGCGACATCAGTACACAATTTTTCTTTGATATAGAAGGATATTCCGCCACCTTTTGTTTTCCCAAATAATTCCGTTTCATGGTACGCTCAGTGAAGTTGGAAGCTGGGCAACTGTACGGCGCTGTCGGGGATGCATTCACAAAGCCAAGTCTTCGTGAAGCAGAGGACGGCAGAACGAGCAAAGTCTTTACTGGTCTTTGTGAGAAGATGAAGCTCAAACCTATTTTCTTGGGAAGACTTGCGATTTGCGAGGTGAATTGACGGAAGCTTCGTTCGAAATCCTCGCTGTCGTAGCTTAACTTGCACTCCGGCATGCTTCCCTCTATGGCGAGGTCCTCGCCCCTCCTCCATGCGCCATAGAGCGCAGCCACTCCGCTGGCAAGTAGATCCAAGAAAAAAGGTAAAGGTATAGAGCTGGTCTACCTTTCCACGGCCAAGACGAAAAAAACACACTGCTTCTCCTGAATCTAAGATTCAATTTCCCAATGGATCCTCCTCTGCCTCTCCCCCTCGAGGAGGAACACACCCTATGATGCCTTAGAAATGGGGACCACTACCCAGTCTGCCAATCCAGAAGCACTGTCCCCAATGTCCTTGCGATTCTGCAGAGGCATGTCAACCAGGACAGCCCCACAACATGCAGAGGCTTTAAGAACCCAGGGCGGATCTCATCCACTCCCGGGGCCCTGCCATCGAGTAGCTTTTTAACCATCTCGGTGACCTCAACCCCAAAGATAGGAGAGTCTACCTCCAGAGTCCCTAGACTTCGGTGCCTCATAGGAAGGTGCGTCAGTGTAGTGAGGAGGTCTTCAAAGTTTTCTTCCCACCGACTCACAACATACCAAGTGAGCAGCACTCAATCTCCACTACACAAAGTGTTGGTGCACTGCTTGTGGACCAGAATTTCCTCAAAGCCATCGGGAAGACCTTCTCAAAGCCTCACTGAACTCCTCCCATGCCTGGGTTGTTGCCTCAGCGACCACCTAAGCTGCATTCCGCTTTGCCTGTCCACCCATCAGTTGCCTTTGGAGTCCTACAGGCCAAAAAGACCATCTGGGACTTCTTCAGCTTAATGGCATCTGTCACTGCTGGGATCCACCAGCGGGTTTAGTGATTTCCGCCATGACAGGCAGCGACCACCTTACGGCCACAGCCACCGCTCTGCACAAACCATGGTCCACCTGGACAGGTCAGGGGGGCCATTCCTCTCAATCACTTCCAGGTCTCACTGTCATTGCCCACTAGAGCATTGAAGACCCCCAGCAGGACAAGAGAGTCCCCACTGGGAGTTTTCTCCAGCACCCACTCTAAGGACTCAAAAGGGTGAGTACTCTGAGCTGCTGTTTGGTGCATAGGATAAACAACAGTCAGGACACATCCCCCCCAAGTCGTATGGAGGCTACCATCTCATCAACCGGGGTGAACCCCACAGTACAGGCGTACTGGGGTTCAGCTGGGGGGCAATAAGTACAATTGTGTTCATAAGTTTACATACCCTGGCAGAATTTATGATTTCTTGGGCATTTTTCAGAGAGTATGAATGATAACACAAAAACCTTCACTCATGGTTAGCGCTTGGGTGAAGCCATTTATTATCAAACAACTGTGTTTACTCTTTTTAAATCATAATGACAACAGAAATTACACAAATGACCCTGATCAAAAGTTTACATACCCTTGAGATTTTGGCCTGATAACATGCACATAATTTGACACAAATGGGTTTGAATGGCTACTAAAGGGCCTGAGCCTGACGGTGAGCGACTCGTTAGAGCGTCTGCCTCACAGTTCTGAGGACTGGGGTTCAATCCCCGGCCCCGCCTGTGTAGAGTTTGCATATTCTCCCCATGCCTGCATGGGTTTTCTCCGGGCGCTCCAGTTTCCTCCCACATCCCAAAAACATGCATGGTAGGTTAATTGACAACTCTAAATTGCCCGTAGGTGTGAATGTGAGTGTGAATGTTTGTTTGTTTGTGCCCTGCGATTGGCTGGCAACCAGTTCAGGGTGTACCCCGCCTCTTGCCTGATGATAGCTGGGATAGGCTCCAGCACGCCCGTGACCCAAGTGTGGAGAAGCGGCTCAGAAAATGGATGGATGGATGGGCTACTGAAGGTAACATCTGTCTGCTTGTAATCAGTGTGTGTATAAAGGTTCAGTGAGTTTCTGGGCTCCTGACAAACACTTGCACTGACATCTCTGGATTCTGAGTCGTGGGTAAAGCAAAATAATTGTCAAACTATCTGCAAGAAAAGATAATTGAACTGTATAAAATAGGAAAGGGATATAAGAAGATATCCAAGGAACTGAGAAGGCCAATCAGCAGTGTTCAAACTCTAATTAAGAAGTGGAAAATGAGAGATTCTGTTGAAATCAAACCACGATCAGGTCGACCAACAAAAATTTCTGCCACAATGGCCAGGAAAATTGTTCGAGATGCAAAGAAAAACCCACAGATGACTTCACCTGAAATACAGGACTCTGTGTGGATGTTTCAAGATGCACAATAAGGAGGTACTTGAAGAAAAGCAGGTTGCATGGTTGAGTCGCCAGAAGAAAGCCATTACTACACTAATGCCACAAAAAAAAAAAAATACAATATGCCGAACAGCACAGAGACAAGCCTCGAAACCTCTAGAACAAAATCATTTGGCGTGATGAGAACAAAATTTAACTTTTTGGCCACAACCATAAACGTTACATTTGGAGAGGACTCAACAAGGCCTATGATGAAAGGTACACCATTCCTACTGTGAAACATGGAGGTGGATCACTGACGTTTTGGGGATGTGTGAGCTACAAAGGCACGGGAAACTGCAAGATGAATGCAGCATGTTATCAAAAAATACTAGAGGAAAACTCATCAGCCCGGAAGCTGCGCATGGGACGTACTTGGATATTCCCACATGATAATTATCCAAAAACACAAAGCCAAGTCGACCTGTCATTAGCTACAGCAGAATAAAGTGAAGGTTCTGGAGTGGCCATCTCAGTCTCCTGACCTCAATGTCATTGAGCCATTCTGGGGAGATCTCAAGCGTGCAGTTCATACAAGACAGCCCAAGAATTTACAAGAACTGGAGGCCTTTTGCCAAGAAGAATGGGCAGCTTTACCATCAGAGAAAATAGCCTCATCCACAACGACCACAACAGACTCCAAGCTGTCATTGATGTTGAAGGGGGCAATACACGGTATTAAAAACTGGGTTATGTAAACTTTTGATCAGGGTCATTTGTGTACATTGTTGTCATTATGATTTAAAAAGAGTAAACACAGTTGTTTGAAAATAAATGTCTTCACCCAAGCACTAACCATGAGTGAAAGAAACGTTTTTGTGTTGTCATTCATATTCTCTGAAAAATGGCCAAGAAATCATAAATTCTTCCAGGGTATGTAAACTTATGAGCACAACTGTATGCTCATGCCTGCTCTACGCCTCACACCAGGGGCATCTCCAGAGTGGAAGAGAGCCTAAACACTGTCACGAGGAGTGGTACCTAAACCCAGGCTGTGTGTCAAGGCGAGCCCAACTATCTCGAACATCTTGATCTTGCACACATGCTCAGGCTGCTTCTCTGCCAGAGACATGACATTCCATGTCCCAAGAGCCAGTTTTTGTAGTCAGGGTTGAGACCACCAAGGTCCCCGCCTTCGGCCGCCACGCAGCTCTTGAAGCACCGAACCCCCTTGGCCGCTCTTCCAGGTAGTGAGCCCATGGAAAGGTTGCCTCTTCGGAATGTGCCCTGCCAATGGTGCATGCGTGGCCACCAGGTGCTCCCCATCGAGCACCACCTCCAGGACATATTGCCCATTACTGGACATGGACTAGAAGAAAAGCCTACCCTTCTGACAGCTGTTTGCCACTGCTTTCTCAGTCATTTATCTTTGGGAAACTTGAAAAGTATGATAAAAGTTAGCTAGGTAACCAAAAACAATCAGTCATTACTCTTTGTGAGGAGGCTGGTTACATCCTGTGAATTCACCGCATTATGCACATACAGCACTTCATAGTACAGTATTACCCACACAGACAACAAATACTATTTGCAAAATTATGTTATCGTGGCCAAATACAATGTCATTGTTCAGTCTTAATCCTCTGCAATCTGGCTTGGTATATTTCCTAGCAGCAAATGAATGAGGCATCTTCACCGATTGCTCCACTTAGAAACATCCAATATGGCGTTGACGTACGATTCAGCACTCAAGGAGAGAACTATGTATGTATGTATTTATGGGTATAGTATATCCATTCTGTGCATTTATGCTGTTCTTTCATTGACCGATGTACATTACATCCATCCATCCATCCATTTTCTGAGCTGCTTCTCCTCACTAGGCCCGCGGGCGTGCTGGAGCCTATCCCAGCTGTCATCGGGCAGGAGGCGGGGTACACCCAGGACTGGTTGCCAGCCAATCGCAGGGCACATACAAACAAACAACCATTCACACTCACAGTTACACCTACGGGTAATTTAGAGTCACCAATTAATGCGTGTTTTTGGGATGTGGGAGGAAACCGGAGTGCCCGGAGAAAACCCACGCAGGCACGGGGAGAACATGCAAACTCCACACAGACGGGGCCGGGGATTGAACCCAGGTCCACAGAACTGTGAGGCTGACGCTCTAACCAGTTGTCCACCGTGCCGCCTGTACATTACGTATCAGATGTATATTGTATTCACATTTGTAAGAGCCCTCCTTCTGGTACGGGACTATCCCCCTTTTTTTTTTTTTTTGGTCCTCTTCGGCTGTTAGGTCAAGCAGAATGGAGGATCTGTATCCCTTTTATGCCAGAACAGTTTTCCTGTGTCACAGTGGAGTTTTTAAGCTGCTGCTTTGGTTTCTTATTATTATAATGGATATTTATTGAGAATCAGAGTCGATCACTTGAACAGAACAAGGTTTCTAGAAGAGAGTGGGAAAAGAAGATGAGACAAAGCACAGTGGTTCTTAACCTTGTTGGAGTTACGGAACCCCGCAAGTTTCATCTGGAGTTCACGGAACCCTTCCTAATTTGAAAAATAAAATACTGTTTATTTCAAATTAAAAACAGGTATATATTTTGTCTCTGTAGATTCTCTGCCATCCAGGTCATGCACAAAATGAACCACACATCAGTTGCACACAAAATCATTGTGTTAAAAGAACAAAACCAACAAAAGATGAATTTCACACAAAAAGCAAACAAAAAATTCAATTAAATGAAAATTTATTGTAAGTGAATGTGAATTTTGCTGTCTCATATCAGATGAATGGACTTCGTTGTGAAAATTCACAACAAATTCTGTTCCTTTTCTTTGTTATCTCTCCAATCATCGATAAGGGTTCATAGGTAAGAGTAGATTTTTTGGGGGGCTCTTATTTATTATTGATGCGCTGTCTGGCACCACAGCAATGCTATTCAACTCAAGTGTATCGTTGAAATGTTGTTAAGTAAAGAAAAAAGAACAGAGCATTTCAACTCGAGGATTTCAATGGTAAACGCCCACCTTGACGTAGCGTTGCGTTTTGAACGGCATGAACACTGCATTCAAAATGCAGTGTAAAAAGGCTTTTCAAAATGCAGTGTAAAAAGGCTTTTACGCACACTTGCATGCACGCACACATGGTGTGTGTCGAGTCCTCCATTGAACCCCTGCGACTGCCTCACCAAACCCCTGGGGTTCGATCGAACCCAGGTTAAGAAACACTCATCTAGAACAATGACACATTAGATATGAGTGTTATATGGGGGTGTAGTTCTACACCCTGTGAAGGAAGGACAAGACAAGATAGGACAGGAGGTGGGATCGGGCCCAGGAATCCACCAAAGAGCAGCCCGGCGGACGGGACACGCCCCACACCAAGGTACCCAAGACTGTCCGCCGACCTCACCGAGGCGCCACGACAACCGGCCACCTGGAGGAGGCTGCAGGGACCCAATGCCACCCCCTCAGCCAACCCCCATGCCCAGGAGAGTAAAACGCCCCCACAACCTGCAGGGCCCACGATGCAGCCTGTCCCCGCCTAGCCCGAGGGTGGGACGGTGTCCTTTGTTTGTTGAAAAGGAGGAGAAGAAGATAGAGCAGCCGCAGGGCATGAGATGGGAGCCCAAACACCAAGTACCCATCCAGCCTGGGGGGCCAGCCTTAGGAGCACCGCCATGAAGTCATTGGCCCTACCCCATGCATCCCCCCCCCCGAGTTGTGTGGTGCATTCAAATCTGGAGAGGCCATTGAGCCGGGCAGCACTGCTGCCTAACAGCCAAATCCCCAAGACCCACTACCCCCCAGAGATGCGTGTAAGTGGTGCATTAAAAGAAATGGGAATGAGTGTGTGTGATCCATTAAAATCCTGGGGAGCAGAGGGGCAGAAGGGCAGGGCGCCTGGACCGGGAAACAGCACTGACGTACTGAAACCCGGTCCGACACCCGCACTCTCCAGATCCCACACCAGTGCCCCGGGAAACCCTGGATATGTGTGTGTGCCCAGATGTGACAAGTGATAAAAATATTTACAGTGAGTGGTGTGAGTGTGTGATTAAGAGACATGGATCCTGCAGGTTGGGCCCATCAGGCAGGACAGCCACAGACAAAGAGGTCCGCCCTACCCAGCCCCGCAGCACCGACCCCGGGATTTCCCCCACATTTCAGCCAGCACCCACGACCCACCCCCGAGTGTGGGAGGTGGACGACCACCCCCCCCCCCCTTCCCCCCAAACCAGGCAGGGACGCAGGGACGAAAACCCAACAGCAGGCTCCACAGTCTGCAGGGGATCACCCCGGAGGGGGGTGTGGGACTATCTCATTCCATGCTATTGTACTTTATTCACGCTGCCATGATGCATGTCTAAATTGTGACTTGAGCGCAAAATCATTAGAATTGTGTCACGTGAACCTTGTAGTGTAAATCCAGCCTTAACAATGAGTTAAATTAATCGTGCTCTTTAGATTTTTTTACATCCATTTCAACTAAGATAAATAAAAAATACTAACACTAACTGCCATGTGTAAGAATGGCCCTGACACCACAAGAGGATATTTTCAGCACAGACGATAATATAGTGACAATGTGATAACACACGTCACATGTGAATTCAAAGAAACACGCACACATCCTCACATACACATACGCACACACACAGTCCACAAATATGCCTAAAGATGAGATGCAGAGTGACAAGTTTTTCCCTCAGGCATTGAATAACAGTTTGTGTGCTGATAGGAACTCCTAACCACAATTCCCAATGTCACATTGGACAGTCTAATCTATACATCCATCCATTTTCTGTACCGCTTGTCCTCACTAGGGTCGCGGGCGTGCTGGAGCCCATCCCAGCTATCTTCGGGCGAGAGCCGGGGTACACCCTGAACAGGTCGCCAGCCAATTGCAGGGCACATATAAACAAACAACCATTCGTATTCACATTCACACCTATGGACAATTTACAGTTTTCAATTAACCTACCATGCATGTTTTTGGGATGTGGGAGGAAACCGGAGTACCCGGAGAAAACCAGTCTAATCTCTCATATTACATAATTATTTAATAGTCAATTATTTTTGCTCAGATTTCTGTTGAGTATGTATTAAGGGCTTTCTTATGAGGACAAAAAAAATACAATTTACCATTCAGGAAAGGCTCTAATTCATAAATTCTTAATGAAGGGATTCTTACAAATGTATGCAATGGCTGTTAAAAATGTAAAAATAAATTCAACCATTGAGCATTACCTCAAATGAACAACAATGGTCTAGGCGTATGCCTGGATGCTTACCACCATACAAAATAGTATTTCAATATTTCCAGTGTGCGTTTCAATCCCATCTGGGGAATTAATTTGATGTTACTAAAACACATTTCACAAGCTGTTATAGCATTTTCCTTCAGTGATGTCTGGTGCTAGTCAATTATTACATTGATAACTGTACATTCAGTGACAGTGGGAGATGACACCATTTTATTTCCAACCAGTTTTTACCCCCAAGCTATTTGTAATTGTTAACACAAAATACATAAAGCATAACAGGACAACCACTGCCTTTCTACAAGAAACTGCATAGAAAAACCAGGAAGCAGTACTGGATCTAATTACTGTATATTCCAAAAGCTGCACCTGCAGGACATTAAAAAACATTTCCCTGCTTCAGAAATTATTGCTAGAACACAGACGTAATCTGAGTAAGTTTGTTGGATGGAAGATGGTAAACTAAAATAAATATTACTTTGCCATTCTTATCATTGGTGTTACTGCATACTGCCAAGTCAATGAATATTTTGTGCACCGGTGGGTTATACACCTGACAGTAGCTCACAGGTCACCTTCCCTCTCCTGCCCTTCTTAATGTACTAACCGTTAGGGGTGGGAATTAATTAGAATTTAGCGATTGAATTCCATTACTGATATTGCTTATCAAGCGGATTCCTTATCTGTTTCAGGTAATTTCATATCCCTATAACAATACGTATCCCGATAATGTATTTTTCCTTAAAATTACAATTTTCTCTGATCTTTTCTCCATTTATATATAAAAACCATTTTATATAGAACAAGAATTAAATGGATAAAAGATAAATAAAAATACAATAAATATGGTGGTAGTACAACCAGTTTTCAAGAAATGTACATTGTTGTTGTGCACATTGTGTTGTACAACCCCAGTTCCAGATTTGCAAATCATGTTCGACCTATATTTAATTGAATACACTCCAAAGACAAGATATTTAATGTTCAAACTGATAAACTTTATTGTTTTTAGCAAATAATTATTAACTTTGAATTTTATGGCTGCAACACGTTCCAAAAAAGCTGGGACAGGGTCATGTTTACCAATGTGTTACATCACCTTTTCTTTGAAGAACATTCTATAAACGTTTGGGAACTGAGGGGACTCATTTTTGAAGCTTTGTAGGTGAATTCTTTCCCATTCTTGCTTGATATACAGCTTCAGATGTTCAACAGTCCAGGGTCTCCGTTGTCGTATTTTACGCTTCATAATGCGGCGCACATTTTCAATGGGAGACAGGTCTGGACTGCGGGCAGGCCAGTCTAGTACCCGCACTCTTTTACTACGAAGCCACGCTGTTGTAACACGGGCAGAATGTGGTTTGGACATACTTGGCAAATAAAGATGATTCTGATAAATGGCTTTTGCTTTGCATAGTAGAGTTTCAAGTTGCACTTACAGATATAGCGCCGAACTGTATTTACTGACATTGGTTTTGTGAAGTGTTCCTGAGCCTATGCGATGATATCCTTTACACATTGATGTCAGTTTTTGATGCAGTGCCGCCTGAGGGATCGAAGGTCACGGGCATTTAATGTTGGTTTTCGGTCTTGCCGCTTACATGCAGTGATTACTCCAGATTCTCTGAACCTTTTGATGATATTATGGACAGTAGATGATGAAATCCCTAAATTCCTTGCAATTGTACGTTGAGGAACATTGTCCTTAAACTGTTCGACTATTTTCTCACGCATTTTCTCCTCGCCCCATCTTTGCTTGTGAATGACTGAGCAATTCAGGGAAGCTCCTTTTATACCAAATCATGGCATCCACCTGTTCCCAATTAGTCTGTTCACCTGTGGGATGTTCCAAACAGGTGTTTAATGAGCATTCCTCAACTTTCTCAGTCTTTTTTGCCACCTGTCCCATCTTTTTTGGAACGTGTTGCAGCCATAAAATTCTAAGGTAATGATTATTTGCTAAAAACAATAAAGTTAATCAGTTTGTAGCCTAAATTACAGTATATCAAACGTAAGATATGACTAAAAGTCAAATGCTTCTTTTGCAAACAGCCCATCCGCAGTGGAAAACCTCTTTGTGCTGGGAGTGTTACCGAGAAATGTTGCTGTTCCCTAAAACCCCGCAGCTGTGAGGAGAGGAGAGCTTTCCTTCTTGGAGATTAGGATTACAGTCATTCTAACTCTGATTGAACACCACAGAACAGCTCAATCTGCATGTGTGTGTCTGCACGTGCATGACTTTGTCTCTTTGTACATTTGTGACATCTGTGCATATACTGTACATGGGGTGTATACTATATGATGATGTGATAATAAGATTCAGCATGAATCTCAGCGTGTCTAACTCTGTGTGATTTGGCAGGAAAGGTGTGAAGATATTGAACCTGTATGGGGACTGCATCTAATACATGTCCTTGTCACAGTTTCGAAAATGTGTGTGATTAAATGCCAGTATAAGGAACAAACTATTAGTACGTATGTCAGCAGAGGGATGGAAGTTCGTAAATTGCTTACAGTGTTGAGAGAGAGAGACTGTTTGGTGAGCGCAAGACACAATAAATTCCCCTGTGCATGTTAAAAGGTTTGGTAAGTAGGATACAGGCTGCATACGTACAGTATGAGTGCAACCCTGAAAGAGCAACACATCTGTGACAAAAATCAAAAGATTAAGGAGGGAGGACAACATTTAAAAGTCCTCGTTGCTAATGCAACTGGCAAATGCTTACATACATTGTGTGCATTAAAACTGTCTTTCGATAACGAATTAACCATATTACTAATTTCATACTAATAAAGCATTTCTAAACTCAACAAATAATAAATCTGTTTTTCTCTGTCGTGATTTATAGTTGCAGTACGAACAGTGGCCTCTACTCTGATTGACGACTCTTTTTACAATACATCAAATGTATTGCCATCAAACTCACAGTAAACATGAGTTGGCATCCTCCAAGTATGTAATCCAGGAAAGTGTAGTTCCTTATAATCTGGAGACACAAGAATCAAAGACAAAAATGAGCGTCATACATTATATAAATTAGAATGCATTCTACATTTTTGTTCTAAAATAGCAATACAACCCATGTTTTCCTGCCACGAGACAGACAATGTGAGGGATAGAATGATCGTTTTGTCTTATCATCTCCAGTCGAGTTGCAAAAATATACAGTAGACATGTTTCTATTGGTGTCATGATCCACTATAGGAGTTTAGTTTTTTTCTGTTAAATCGATGCTTCTTCAGAATTAATGTCATCCAAAAAGACTCACTAACACTTGAATTTGTTATATTGTACAGTGAAAAATATGAAAGTACAGTGAAGATTGTGAAAGCTGAACTCAAGCTTTGTGGCCAAATATTTACAAGGTAGGTTTTTTACCTTCCTCGTCAATCCAAGTGAGCTGTAATTGATTGCACATCTTTCTTGTGCTTTACTGACAGTAACAAATCATCAGCTATGACTCATGCTTACCTTACATGATTTGAGGATAATAACGCCAGAATTTTTATAATTCTTCTTCTTCTTTTGTTTCTTTGGGTTGATGCACTCAAATTCCACCTGGCAAAAATTTGGAGACAAAATGGAAATGATAAACAGCAATGTGAATGGATGATATGGAGCAGAAATTAATTGAAAATGTGTTGTAACTTATAGAACAGTTTTTTTTTTTTATCCAACACAAAATGCTTGGAGGATGTCAGTGAACCAAAAGTAGGTAGTTAATACCCTGTTATGTGGCAGGAAGTTTCAGCCAAAGACTGCATCTCAAAAGCTCCTCTTATTCTTCTCCATCCCCCATAGTCTGTCTTTTTTTTCATGAGCTCTTTTTGCACACACACCATCGGCACATGTGAACAGACTCAGTGGGAGAACAAGTCATGTGGCTGCTTTTCCACACACAAACACTAACAGATACACACACAGCTGATGGTGAATTCACCATTTTCTGCACAATGTATCAGCAGACAAAAAAAAAAAAAATGGAAAAGTTAAAATCTAAACTCTTCAGTGTCAGAAGTCTGCATGGACTTCAAACCCAATCATGAGCATAACACGTATCTATACCTCTTAATCCAGTTTCACACATTATTTTGAATTAATATGGAAATTACACTTTAGTGACCGGCACGGTGGACGACTGGTTAGAGTGTCTGCCTCACAGTTCAATCCCCAGCCCCGCCTGTGTGGAGTTTGCATGTTCTCCCCGTGCCTGCGTGGGTTTTCTCTGGGCACTCCGGTTTCCTCCCACATCCCAAAAACATGCATGGTAGGTTAATTGACAACTCTAAATTGCCCATAGGTGTGAATGTGATCGCGAATGGTTGTTTGTTTGTATGTGCCCTGCGATTGGCTGGCAACCAGTTCAGGGTGTACCCCGCCTCCTGCCCGATGATAGCTGGGATAGGCTCCAGCCCTCCCGCGACCCTTGTGAGGAGAAGCGGTTCAGAAAATGGATGGATGGATTACACTTTAGTGCATGACACGCCGCAGAAGAAGGCTTTGGACAAATTACTGCAGGGTCAAGTTATAAAAATTATTTACTGAATAACATCAGCTTATTGTATTGGCATTATTTGCACTGTTTACATTTAATTCATCTAGTTTAACAATATTTAAATGGGTACCATACTTTCTATCAGCAACATTTGTCACTGTATGCCTCAACACAAGCCCACTAATTGCCTCCTAACCTAAAAGCAGTCAGTCATGGCAACCTAAACATCAGACAGCCTCAGAGGCTTTATGTGGACACATGGTAGATGCAAAGGAGGAAAAAAGTGATAAAGAACAAAAGTTGGGCACATACAACAGACATTGAGACAGATGGTGGAGACTCTTCCATTATGATGTGTAGTGTGAGATAGCTGGATCAACATTTGAGCTGGTGTGAAACTGGAGTGACTTTAATGTGTGTAGTCTTGTGTGTCTGGCAACCATCGACTGCTTTATTAGCAAATCTGAGGAAGGGGAGGAAAAAAGTGGTTGGGTCAGTTTTATTTTGAAACTGTAGATGTGCCTCTCTGGTCACACCATAGAGTATGGACGTTTCTGTGGCCCTGACAGTTTGTTGTTATCTGCATAGACATTGTAGGATTTTAACAACTCATGCAAGATTTTAATCACTATTTAATTTATTGTAAACTACATGTAAAACAGTTGGAAGACCGCGTAGGTTGAATAAAGAGAATCATCAACATGACAAATTTACAAAAATACATGGGAATGGGACGTCTTTCAGTTCTGACCGCTGCTTTGCCTTGACGTATAGCTTCTGTACAATATTGTCACATTCTGTTCCCTATTTACCTGGTCCTTTGAGTGGATTTAAAAAAATATATAAATTCGTAAAAGCAGAGAGAGTGCACTCTCTATGATAAATGTGTTTTTGTTGCCTTTCTCCTTGCTTGTTTCATCGAGGGTTTATGTTTCTTGTTCAAATGTTTGAGGAGCATGCTGCTACACCTGCTCTACTTGTATAGGGTCTTGACACCATGTCTGTTGCAATAAATACTGTAAATAAAAATGAATTTAGTGTATGCACATAGTGGAATGTGGTTTGATCATCTTGTTTAGCGAGCTCAATAATAATAATAATATTGCAGGAGATCCACTGCATGTTCTTCTGTTTAAAAAGAAAACCCTAAAAAATAATTTCTGGATGTATATTTTGAATGATTTTTTTATTACATAATACACAAATTGTTGTGGGATTTTTATGTTATTGTTTAACATGTTCAGAATGAGCCAGTGAATTAATTAAGATTTAAATTCTATTTCCAACCAGTTCAGGGTGTACCCCGCCTCCTGCCCGATGACAGCTGGGATAGGCTCCAGCACGCCCGCGACCCTAGTGAGGAGAAGCGGCTCAGAAAATGGATGGATGGATGGATGGAAATTCTATTTCAAAAATTAGCAGGTCTGGGTAAATCAAAATGCATTGTAAGGGTCTATTTTCGTAGATAGCGCATTTGCGCCATAGCGCAACAACTGTTGTAGCTTCATTTTCATGGAAGCACAAGACTCGCTGCGCATTTTACCAATTGGCCAATTTGTGCCAAGCTGGGTTTTTTTGGCGCAGTGAGGGTGTGCTGGGTGGAGACGTGCCCGGTGTCATGACAATTTGGTGGCAGAAAGTTGGTCTAAACTTACGCTAGCGGTCTCCAAGTGCCCACTTCACGATACAGAAATTGTTTATCTCCTTTACATGATCCACCCATGGAGGTCTGCCTGCAGTTCCGTATAAACATACTTTGCGTGCTTCAACCTCCCGGACTCGAGAAAACAGGTTTTCCTCGACGTTTGTCTGCTGAGAGACCTGAAAATCAGGCCATTCGAATTTCTCAAGCTTATCTACATCACGAGCAAAGATCTCCGCCTACCTCTTTCCAGCGCTGTCAACATTACAAACACGTGTGCTCTCACAAGTGGGTCTTCTACATGGAGGCAACCAATCAGAGGAAAGAGGGCGGTCTTAGCCAAATATGGACAAAGCGGATACAAAACTCGGTCAAACAGAAGTAGCTGTCAGAGGGGCCTTTTCTTGACACTCGTATGACAAAACCAAGGTATTTTTTTAAATGAAATTGACACTTTTACACTACGTTCATGTTAGAGAGTCACTCTATGGAGGTCTAAATAGCCAAAAAAAAACTGTTCTAAAATATATATATATATATATATATATATATTTTTTTTTTATTTTTTTATTTTTTTTTTTTTCTGAAGTTGGTCACCTTAAAAAAATAAAATAAAAATTACCTCCACTGAGTTCTGCGCCTCACTCATCTTGGCCACTGTCGTTTGGAATTCTCCGATGAAGTCATGGCCACCATCATTATCATAGTCATAACACAAGACCTGTTATTGTGTAGAAGAAGTAAACAACAGTGTTTCTAATCCATGCAGAGGTAGCTTGCAATTACGCTGATGTAGAAACTTAAACTTAACGCATAATAAATCCATGCTTGTCACTTGTACTGTGGAAGGCATTAAAAAAACTATGCATTGCAGCTGAGGTTTTGGTTTCCACATTTAAATGTACATTGTAGCAAGTCCAACAAGTCACGGAGTGTGTGATTGAAGTGTAGTGAAAGTTCAATGAGAAAAGCCTTTCAGCTTCAGCTTTGTGAGACATGAAACTGACCTTGATGTTTCTGTCGACATCTCCATTACAGAGAGAAACTAGAGGCACAGTAAACTGTTTCCACGAGGGGTCTAAAGTGTTCTTTATGACCTGTGGTCACACAGACAAACAGGCAGCAGATAATTCATTAAATCAAACGGCACCAGAAAAAAGATCCAGTAGCACCCACAATAGAAACATACACATTAAGCCAGTTTTGAAAATAGCTTCTGCAGCGGCTAATCTCTTACTACAGTAAGTATGTAAATTGACGGACAAACTTTGTGAACTGAAATAAGAATAATAAACTCGCCTCTGTCCTGTGCACCAGCATCCATTTGTCATCTTCCCCCTGTTTGTGAAATTCCAGATAAGGGTCTGACTTCCCAAAGAAGTCCTGCAAAAGAACAAGGACTCATTATGTCAAACACCTTTTGAAGATACAGTAAGTAATGTTTATGTTAACCATGTTAACCAATCCCATGTTGGTACATACTCCTTGTCTAGAAATCCAAAACAGTGTTCAGAAGGTAATCTGGTATTCCTACATCAACCAGTCGAGAAAAAAATTGTCTACTTGGGGAATTTAAAACTGCAACTGTAACTAGGATTCAAAATTGTAATCAGTCAGTCCTTCATCAATGCATTCAACATGCATCAACATTAGTAAATGCTGAAGTCTGTGTCCTATTATGCTCGGAATATGAGCGTGTTTGCATTTGTGTGGGAAGAACCGCCTACCTTCTTGTCCAGTTTACGCCCGCTAAGGGTCAAAGTGATGATTCTGTTGTCAGACAGCTCCTGGGCTGTAATCTATCAGAACATTACATCACAACATAAACTGAAGGCACATACCAAATAATAACATCACATCAATAAAATTGTCATCTCAAAAGGAAAGACAACAAAAATGAAAACAAAATTCAGGTTCTTACAGTGATGGATCCTTTGCCAGCTGGTTTCCCGTTAGCTAAGATCAACGGCCGGTGAAGTTTCTTATTGGACACAATCTAGCAAAGAATATATGAGACACATGACATGAATTATTACGTATTAATGTGGTGTCCGAAATAAGGTTTGGTAATGACTAGTGAAGAGAAATCATTCCATACAACTCCAAGAGTGCAAACATATTCTCCCAAGAAATCATGTTCATAGAGCTGTGTGGCACACTTGTCTTCATCAAACATGGCAAAGCGAAGCTTCTGGATCTCCTCAAAGTGGTAGTCCACCTGGAACTTCACTCCAAAAACTGGGTTTAAATTATTAACAGCTGTTTCAGTCCGGCCAAGCTGAAACACATGAAGATGTCAGAATATTTTTTTAGTTTCAACCCTTTTGGAACTCTGGACATAAATTTGTGGAATCTGTACAGTAAATGATCAACAACAGTATGCAGTAATAACTAGGGTTAATTCATGAGCAACCAGGTTAAAAATGTCCATCCTCTTTCTAATATTATAACTGATGCTATGAACAAGAAAACAACTATATTACCATGTTTGTATATTGTTGAAACAATTGATTTTGCTGTTGTCTTGCATTCTATATGATACAGTTCTATAGTGCAGTACAGTTCTAAGAGAGGAAGAGATAAGATTGGGGTAAAAAAAAAACCCTGTCAATTATTCAAAGAATAAAACTGATACTGTTGGATCAAGCTCAAAATCTTTTTTTTTTTTTTTTTAAATTAACCTAATTTTTTTCCCGGAGGAAGAACATAGAATATACAGCGGCTGAAATAAGTATTTAACATTTTTCTCACTAAATATACTTCCAAAGGTGCTATTGACCTGAAGATTTCCGCAGATGTTGGGAACAACCCAAGTAATCCATACATACAAAGAAAGTAGAACAAATAAGCTCAGAAATTAAGTTGTGTGTAAAAATCTGAACTGACACAGGGAAAAAGTATTGAACACATGAAGAAAGGGAGGTGCAAAAAGGCATGGAAAGCCAAGACAAGACCTAAAATATATCAATAATCAAACAGCAATCCAGCCCCTTGTCAGTGCAAATGAATATCAGCTGGTTCAGTCCTAATTGATGGCCTACAAAAAGGTGTCATTGCCAAGGTATGAGTCAAAGCAAAGCAAAGCAAATATATTTATATAGCGCATTTCATACACAAGGTAACTCAATGTGCTTTACATGATTAAAAGCATTTAAAAACAAGGGGGTAAAACGGCTTATAAACATTTACAAACAAATAAATAAAAGTACAATTAAAACAGCATACAGTGCAAGAAATCACATTTAAAAGTGGAAATGCTATAAAAACCATGAGAAAAAAAAGAAGAGTTTTTAACCTGGACTTAAAAACATTCACACTTGGGGCTGACGTCACTTCTGTTGGAAACTTATTCCATTTGTGTGCAGCATAATAGCCAAATGCTGCTTCACCATGTTTGCTTTGGACTCTGTGCTCCACTATTTGACCTGACTCTGTCGATCTCAGAGCCCTACTGGGTTTATATTCCATTAGCATTTCTTTCATGTATTCAGGACCTAAACCATTTAGTGATTTATAGACCAGTAGCAGAACTTTAAAATGTATTCTAAAGCTGACTGGGAGCCAGTGTAAAGACTTTAGAATTGCAGTAATATGCTCTGACCTCTTTGTTCTGGTCAGAACCCAAGCTGCAGCATTCTGAATGAGCTGCAGCTGTTGAATGCTCTTTTGGGGAGTCCAGTCAGAAGAACATTACAATAGTCCAGTCTACTTGCGATAAAAGCATGGATGAGCTTCTACTGGTGTGCTTGGCACATGCAAGCCTTTACTCTGGATATGTTCTTCAGATGGTAGAAGGAAGCTTTTGTAATTGATTGGATATGACTGTTGAAAGTCAGGTCAGAATCTATCAGTACACCAAGGTTTTGGACTTGGTGTTTGGTTTTTAAAGAGAGTGACTCCAGGTGTTTACTAACAGCAATCCTCTTTTCTTGCCAAAAACAATAATCTCAGTTTTCTTATGGTTTAATTGAAGAAAGGTTTGGCTCATCCAGTTATTTGTTTTAGACAATGACACAACACCTCAATTGAGTCATCTGGAGACAGTGCTAGATATAACTGTGTGTCATCTGCATAGCTATGATAGTCAAAATTAAAGTTTTGAAGACTTTGACCCAAGGACCAAGACACATCTCATGATGGGTAAGAGCAGAGAGCTGTCTCAAGACCATCGCAAACTAATTGTTGCAAAACATAACGATGGCATTGGTTACAGGCGCATATCTAAGGTTCTGAATGTTCCAGTGAGCATGGTTGGGGCCATAACACGTAAGTGGAAACCCAATCATAGCACCATAGATTTGACTCTGCAAGATTTCTGACAAAGGAGTGCAAAGAATAATCAGAAGAGTTGTCCAAGAGCCAAGGACTACCTGTGGAGAGCTTCAAAAAGACCTGGAATTAGCAGGTACTGTTGTCACAAGGAAAACAGTCAGTAATGTATTCCGCTGCCATGGCCTGTATGCACGCTCAACACGGAAGACACCATTGCTTAAAAAACCCGTCAAAGCTCGTTTAAAGTTTGCTGAACAACATTTGGACAAGCCAGTTAAATACTGAGAGAATATAGTCTGGTCGGATGAGAGCAAAATTGAACTCTTTGGATGCCATAATGCACACCACGTTTGGAGGAGAAATGGCACTGTACATCACCTTAAAAACACCATACCAACAGCAAAGTTCGGAGGTGGGAACATGATGGTGTGGGGCTGCATTACAACAAATGGTACTGGTAAACTTCACATTATTGAAGGAAGATTGAAAGGGCAAATTTACCGAGACATTCTTTATAAAATTCTGCTGCCATCTACGAGGATGATGAAAATGAAACGGGGTGGACATTTCAGCATGATAATGAACCAAAACATATTGCCAAGGAATCTCTCAATTAGTGTTCAATATCTATTTCAGCCGCTGTATCAGTGCTCATTAGTTGGAAGGGGTTAATGAACACGGTTTAACTCTAACAATGACAATTAGCAGATTTCAACTGTCTCAGGTTTCAAGTAAGTACCGAAGGCCCCAAAATACAGTCCAGACACCAAACAGACAGAAGTGTGTGGCTGCCTTCGACAGTCACGTTATTTTCCCTAGTGGTTACATGACTAACACTCAAATGGTTTTACACTCACAACTGATTCAAACTGCACCACCATCAGACAAGGTCAGTGTATTATTATTTTTTAAATTCAAATTATTATTTTTTTTAAGTGTGAAGATGGATGGATAAAAATTTAAAAAGAAGTCATGACAATGAAAATAATGACAACGATTCGAATTAATAACCCTTGCTGATCTTGAAATCCGTACTAGAAGAGAACCTGGATGTGTTACAGGCTTCTTTGTGTTACCATTAAAGTTTAGTATTAGCATTTATTTGGACCAACAGACATACATTTTCTGTTGGACACTGTCAAAACTGGCTTCCACTACATTCTTGGCAGACCTGTGCATGGGCAGGGTCGAGGTTACCTGCATCGTTTGAGCTCAAACACATAATTACAGTAAGATAAGCAATGAAAAAGTTCAACTTCCTCAAATTTCACAAGTCATATTGGTAAATTTGTCATCCAAAATCAGTTGGTTTGAGTAAAAACTATTGGTTAGACTTAAAAACACAATTCCAATAAGAAAGCACACAAAAAAGTTCAGTTTCTTCAGAATTAAGAAGTACTGTCACAAATTATCCATCCATCCATCCATTTTCTGTACCTCACTTGGGTCGTGAGCGTGCTGGAGCCTATCCCAGCTATCTTCAGGCGAGAGGCGAGGTACACTCCGAACTGGACGCCAGCCAATCGCAGGGCACATATAAACAAACAACCATTCGCACTCACATTCACAGCTACGGGCAATTTAGAGTCTTCAATCAACCTACCACGCACGTTTTTGGGATGTGGGAGGAAACCGGAGTACCCGGAGAAACATGCAAACTCCACACTGTGAGGCAGATGTGCTAACCAATCGCCCACCGTGCTGGCGTCAACAAATTAGATTAATTTACATTTTTTATACTCGTCTTTTTGAGTTCAATACAAATTTGGGTTTAGGGTGTGATGCCTGCTTGTCACTGTTGTTTTGCACATGAGTGTGCATGTGCATGTGTCTTTGTGTGTAAAAGCCAATACGTGGCCTTTCAAAAATAAAATGTGACAGCATTTAGACATGAAAATGACCTCGCTACCATTGGTCCAATGATCCACGTTGACGTGACCTGACATGTTCTGTAGCTCGGCGAGTCAGTGCTCCAGCTGCTAGAGAAATTAGCGACTGTCAGCTAGTGACACATCTAATCACACATAGCTACTACATAAAGGTGTTATACTTGTATTTGGGCCACATCTGTAAGAGGGTTTTCATTGTAATTAACACGTATTGATGCATGGTGAAGCGACGGCAGAGAAGCAATGTTCTGCTAAGCTGATCCGACACTAGCTCCATTTTATTGGGTTTTCATTATTATTCATTCATTCATTATTGTCTTTGTACATAAAAGGCAAGCAATAGAAGTGTTTAATGCAGAAACTTTGATCACTCCTGTAGACACATCATCACAAACTGTTTAAGTGCAAGCTATCTTAAATTGAATTGTGGTGAGACGAGTTGTGTCTTACCGTACATGTGGTGTGAGGTGGACCACCTTCAAACATCAAGATTTGTGTGTTTCATTGAGAGTGGACACCCAATGCCCTTCAAAGGGGTAAAGAGGCTTAGGTTTTTCAGAATGTCTCAGTAGCTTATCAACAACTTATAAGAAAATTTAACCATACTACAGTCTTCAGCCACAGCGTCTACTTTCACCTTACTTTCAAGGGAAATACTTTGTACAGTATGGAACCACAGTTAATTTGTGACCATAAATTTGTAACTTTGAGCTTTGCAAGCCTCTGCTCTGGTGTGCTCCATCTGTCTCCCCACAGTCACCTCTTCACAATTTCTTATTTTATGGCTTGCGCTCACACTTTTAGCCATTCCTGCCCTCTGCATTTCCCCAATGGATCCAACTGAGTCTCACACCTCCATCTCACAGGACAAAGAGAGATGAATACTGTACATACGAAGGGGGACAAATGAGGAAAAAAACAATTGGAGAAAGGAATCAGACACAACAAAAGCTAACTGGAGGGATAAGGGATGTGAAATGCTGCATATGCTAAACTGTGAGTGCTGTGGATAACAGCCGAGAGAAGGTTTGGACTACAATTTAGGAGCTTATTTAGTTCCTGGCTCTGTTACCATAGCAACCGATGGCAATTTCACATCAGAGCCACATGCCCCGCTGACCGTAAGATAGCTACTACGAAGGTCTTGCCTTCACACAAGCAGGCACACACGGAGACAAACACTAGTGTGTCTTGCTGGCCAGTTGTTTACTGCAAAAAAAGAATCCCTGAGGTAGCAGACATCATACAGCAAAAATAATGCTTCAAAATTATTTGTATATGTGGCCCAAAAAAAGACTCAAATCAAAATTGGAACCCAAACACTAAAGGAGGATTTTGGTTTTCCCATAAATATAGAAGAAAACTCATATAATGAACATCCTACGACTCATTAACAGGTAACTACTTTACAATTCAAGATTTAATATAAATCCTAAACAATATTATGCTATAATAGTCCACTTCATCAGAGAAACATTTACATGCACATACAGTATGAGTCGATGGCGGCAAGGTGGACGTGTGGTTAGCACAACCACATCACAGTTCCGAGGTTGCGGGTTCGAATTTGGGCTCTGGCCTTCGGGTGTGGAGTTTGCATGTTCTCCCTGTGCTCGTGTGGGTTTTCTCTGGGTACTCCATATTTTTCCCACATTCCAAGCACATGTATGTTAGGTTCACTCAAGACTCTAAATTGTCATGAGGTGTGATGTGATGAATAGTTGTTTGTTTATGGTTGTCTATGTGCCCTGCGATTGGTTGGCTAGCAGCCAACCAGTACCCCACCTCTCACCCAAAGTCAGCTGGGATAGGCTCCAGCACACCCGCGAGGCTGTGACCCTAACGAGGATAAGTAGTATAGAAAATGGATGTATAGACATAAGTAAATGTACCATTGTACTCCATTTAAACAAGATTTATTTCCTTGTCCTGATAACTGTCTCTGACATTCTCAAAATATTGAAATGTTTTTGTGTCAACACACAACAGTTGGCGCAGTTAGGGAAGCATAATAATTGAAATATATAAAAAAAAAAAAAAGGAGATTAATAGTTTGTACATATTGAAAATACTGTAAATGTCATTTATAATAATGAGTTGAATAATTTGGAGTGGGCGGCACGGTGGCCGACTGGTTAGAGCGTCAGCCTCACAGTTCTGAGGAGCGGGGTTCAATCCCCGGCCCCGCCTGTGTGGAGTTTCCCCGTGCCTGCGTGGGTTTTCTCCGGGCACTCCGGTTAATTGAACACTCTAAATTGCCCGTAGGTGTGAATGTGAGTGCGAATGGTTGTTTGTTTGTATGTGCCCTGCGATTGGCTGGCAACCAGTTCAGGGTGTACCCCGCCTCCTGCCCGATGATAGCTGGGATAGGCTCCAGCACGCCCGCGACCCTAGTGAGGAGAAGCGGCTCAGAAACTGATGGATGGATAAGTTAACTGTGTTAGTACCTTTAGAAATAAGTATATGGTAGCTTTCCTGGTTTGGATTTTTAATACGCCTTTGATTTGTTTCTTTTTAAAGTGATTTTTTTTTCTCTTTTTCTCCCACCTTTTAAGATTTCTGAGAGAACTGGCAATGGTTAGTGAGTGCATTTTATTTCTTCCATCAATTTCCTACCCCTTCAGTCAGCCTATCCCAGCTGACCTTAGGTGAGAAGCAACCATTCACACCTATGGACAATTCATTAGAATGTATAGAATGTATTGGGCAGCCGTGGCCCAATGGTTAAGATCATCGCCTGCCACCGTGGGGGACCTAGGTTCAAAACCCCGACTGGACCATCCGCCAACATCCCCCGGACTCACGCCTGTGGTGTCCTTGAGCAAGACACTGATACCCCGAAATGCTCCCCGGGCGCTTCAGCTGCCCCCTGCTCCAGTGTGTTCCACTAACATGTGTATGTGTTCACTGTGATGGGTTAAATGCAGAGAACAAATTTCGTGTGCATGCATGCATGTTCATGACAATAAAAAGATGATTCTTCTTCTAGCATGTACGGGGCACAGGGAAAACATGAATTTCACACAGGAGAGCCTGACCTCTCAACTATGAGGCAGGTGTGCAAACCACTCTTCCTCCGTGCTACCGATGCAAAAGAAGAATCCATACATACATTATTTATACCGCCTATCCAGTTTAGGGTTGTGGACAGCTGGAGTCCATCCTTACTGATATCGGGCAAAAGGCAGACTACACCTGATTTTCCAAAGAGAACCTCTGGATATTGACGCTGTGCATGTGCACTCAACTTGTTCAGTTGACCATGGCGAGGCCTGGTCTGAGTGGACCACTGTATGAACTTTGCCACAGTGCTACAGCTCAGTTTCAGGTATGTAAATCTTCGTATAGCCTCTGTGATCTTTATGTAGAGCAAATATTCTTTTCTTAAGATAGAGAGTACTTTGCCATGAGGTGCCATACTGAACTTCCAGTGAGCAGTAAGAGAAAGAAAGGTTGGTCTCAGGTCATAGGTTTGCCAACAGTATAATGACCCAAAACAAACAGCTAAAAGATAAAGATCCCTGAAATCAATCATGTTGAACATCTGTGGAAAGAGCATGCAGTCGTGAGTTACAGAAATTGTTTGATTGCAGTGATTGCTGCAAAGGTTTGTGCAACAAAATTCTAAATACATCATGCATTTTTTTCCACAATTTAGTGGAACAACAGTTCCCATGTGTCTTAAAAGACACGTTAGAATGAAAACCAGTGGACTGGATCTTCCTACCACTTCCCTGTCGGCGTTGCAGCTGTCTCATCTTCCGCTCGCTTGGCGGTGAGTGTTTAGGCGGCTGGCTGCTTGCTTGTACTAGCAGAGGCAAAGCTCAGAATGTACAACCCCAATTCCAACGAAGTTGGGACGTGTTAAACATAAATAAAAACATAATACAATGATTGAAAATCATGTTCAACCTATATTGAATTGAATACACTACAAAGACAACATATTTAATGTTCAAACTGATAAACTTTATAGTTTTTAGCAAATAATCATTAACTTGGAATTTTATGGCTGCAACACGTTCCAAAAAAGCTGGCACAGGGTAATTTTTGCCACTGTGTTACATCACCTTTTCTTTTAACAACATTCAATAAACATTTGGGAACTGAGGACACTAATTGTTGCAGCGTTGGAGGTGGAATTATTTCCCATTCTTGCTTGATGTACAGCTTCAGCTGTTCAACAGTCCGGGGTCTCCGTTGTCATGTTTTACGCTTCATAATGCGCCACACATTTTCAATGGGAGACAGGTCTGGACTGCAGGCTGGCCAGTCTAGTACTCTTTTACTACGAAGCCACGCTGTTGTAACGTGCAGAATGTGGTTTGGCATTGTCTTGCTGAAATAAGCAGGGGTGTCCATGAAAATGACGTTGCTTGGATGGCAGTATATGATTCTCCAAAACCTGTATGTACCTTTCAGCATTAATGGTGCCTTCACTACCCATGCCATTGGCACTAACACAGCCCCATACCATCACAGATGCTGGCTTTTGAACTTTGCGTCCATAGCAGTTCTTTTCCTCTTTGGCCTGGAGGCCACGATGTCCACAATTTCCAAAAACAATTTGAAATCTGGACTCGTCAGATCACAGAACACTTCTCCACTTTGCATCAGTCCATCTTAGATGAGCTTCGGGCCCAGAGAAGCTGGCGGCGTTTCTGGGTGTTGTTGTAAATGGCTTTTGCTTTGCATACTAAGGTTTCAAGTTGCACTTACAGATGTAGCGCCGAACTGTATTTACTGACATTGGTTTTCTGAAGTGGTCCTGAGCCCATTTGGTTATATCCTTTACACATTGATGTTGGTTTTTGATGCAGTGCCGCCTGAGGGGTCAAAGGTCACGGGCATTCAATGTTGGTTTTCGGCCTTGCCGCTTACATGCAGTGATTTCTCCAGATTATCTGAACCTTTTGATGATGATATGGACCGTAGATGATGAAATCTCTAAATTTCTTGCAATTGTACGTTGAGGAACATTGTCCTTAAACTGTTGGACTATTTTCTCGTCCCAACGTCATTGGAATTGTTGTGGAAAAGTTGTAGAAAACAAGAAAGCTAACCATTACCTGCCCCTAGCTATCCACTTTCATAATTGCATGCCATTATAAATGTGCGTTATGTTTGAGAATCATGCTCGTGTACATCAGTGAGTGCCGCAGCTTTGGTCAGGCTATATTCAAATCTTGCTCGTGGTTTTAAAACTGCAAAATCCCATAATTTTTTTACCACAATAATCACCTTTATGTTTTGCATAGTAGTCACTGATGGTGTAGTGGTTTATTCGTCTGACTTCTGTCCAGGCTGTGTGGGTTCAGTTCCCACTCAGTGATGCTGTGAATGTGAGTGTTAATGGTTGTCTGCGTCTGTATGTCCCCTGTGATTGGCTGGCAACCAATCTAGAGTGTAGTCTGCTTTTTGTCCAATGTCAGCAAATGGAAGGGGAGGAAAAAATGCCCAATAAGGTAAATTTGAATTATTTTGTTCACATGGTGTCAAGCGTGTAATGGCACCAACCAGGTGGGGAGTACAAAGACAAGTGTGCCTTGCCTACAGTCAAAAGTGGTGGTGGGAGTGTCATGGTCTGGGGCAGCATGAGGGCTGCCGGCATTGGACAGCTACAGTTCAATGAGGGAACCATGAATGCCAACATGTATTGTGAAATACAGAAGCAGAGCATGATCCCATCACTTCGGAAACTTGGCCAAAAGGCAGTATTCCAACATGATAATGACCTCTAACATACTTGTAAGACAACCTCTGCCTCACTAAAGAAGCTGAGGCTAGAGGTGATGGACTTCCCAAGCATGTCCCCAAACCTAACCCCTATTGAGCATCTGTGCAAGGTCTTCATACAGGGATGGAAAAGGGTTTCCGTGGCAAACTGTGAAGCTCGGTCGAACTCCTTGGCCAAGAATGTTAAAGCATAGCTGGAAAATAATGGTGACCACAAAAAAATATTGACACTTTCGGTACAATTTGGACATTTTCACTTAGTGGTGTACTCACCACTTTTGTTACCAGTTATTTTCACATTTACGGCTGTGTTGCGTTATAATGAGATGACAGTAAATTGATACTCTCATACTAACTGTACACTGACTCATTTACATTGTAGCAGTGTGTCATTTCTTGAGTGTTGTCCCATTAAAAGCTCAAATAAAATATTTTGAAAAAATGTGAGCGGTGTACTCACTTTTGTGAGCTACCATCTTCAAAATGTCATTCAATGTAAAACTAAGTGTTTAACACCTCCCTCTTTTGTCTTACCTCCACCCAGTTCCCATCCACTTCATGGAAGAGAACACAGAACGGGTCAGACTTGGAGGCTACATCGCGATCCAGAAGGTTGGCAGCAGTAACAGAAAGCTCCACCCGTGTGATGCAGTGCTGAGGTCCTACACCACGTGTCTGGCCCTCAATGGCTGAGCCCAAAGTGTAGGCCATCGTCTGACGTCACCAATAGTCACCCTCATTAGAAAGAAGAAAAAGTAGTAGTGATAGCGAATGATTTATCAATTTAAAGTAAATAATTCAAAGTAAAATCAAGGAACTGCACCACAGCCATTTTGTTTTTTCACCCTGGTCTAGTGTGTGCTTGTCTGTTCAAATGAGTAACATGTGACCATCCCCTTGTTGACCCATTACCCATTAAGAAAGGGGTTCTCGTTTTCCACCATTCCCTACTTTGCCGTCATTGCCTGTGTACCATTACATAAAAATCCCAAACAATTTTCTAAATCAGCAGGTAAAATGAGCACGGGTTGAAAACAGATTCCACTCCATTCCAATCCCACCTGTAACGTCTCCCGTCTCTCACACTTTAAGAACCACTGAAAAGAAAAGTTTTAGACTCCAAAATCTGGATAGGGCATGGAAAGTTACTCGAATGTGGGGAAGGAGTCTGAGCTCACGCATGAGGTAGACTTACTCCTGACTTGGTAAAGTAGTAACTTTCATTTGTGTGTGGGCTTGGCCATGGCCAGTAGGGATGCATATAATAATCAATTAATCACTGACTTTGAATTGAACTTAATTTCCTTGATCAATTCATTAACCAAAGAAACGTTGTCGAAAGCTCCCCTGGTTGTCAGCCCTCCCGGACTATCGCAAGAAACAAATGTGGGCTAGTCATGCTGGTCCACATAATTAAAACAAAAGCTGATACAAAGGAAAGGTAATTTAATGAGACAGGAAAGCCAATGCCTTTCATCTTAAGAGAAAACAACTGCTATGTCTTCTATGACAAAAAAAAGTGAACCAAAAAGTAAAAACATTTGTGTGACAAAAAAAAATAATTTTGTTCACCTGACTATTGTCTAGTTCCTTGGTTTGTGACTCATTCGTTCATTTATTCATTCATTTTGTTGCTTTATAGTAACCTACAGAGCCAATATGTAATCTAGTGTCAGTAATCATACATTTATATTGTCCAATGAAAATCCCATAAATCAAGTTTATGATTTTGAAAGTCAGTCGCTTTGTACAAATGAACAATGTATCAACATTTGACTATGAGCATAATGTTTTGTTCATATGACTAACAATAAGGTATTGACAGTGATCTGAGTCTGATTGATGTTTACAGGTCAAAATCAATGGGCTAAAATTAGTCATTACACGATGAATTGCATTGATTTGAATGCAAGATGTAAATGCATTGCTTTGATGAAACTGTGAGCTTTGTGGACACGTCCCTTTACCCTGCTCCACATTGTTACACGCTGAAAGGCAGAGAGCCATGAAGAAGTCTGCTACACAATATCAAAACATTAACATTTACTCTAACAACATACAGCAATAGCTGTTGCAACGTACTGTATATCTATCTACTGTATGTTTCTGCTGCCAAATCAAATTACAGTTGTTCATTTTTATGCTATACAATGGCGTTTTTATTGCTCCTGCCAAAAAAAGTCAAATACAAAACAGTTTTCATTGACGAGGTATGATCGAGTCTTACAGTTACAACCTACCCACTGGGTGCAACCATAAAGCTCATGTGGCCCTGGTTGAAAATGTGTGACATCCCTGTATTGTTACTAACCTATACATGCAATGTCTGTGACAAATACTACTGTCATGGTCTGTGTTTTGGTTTGGGTTGTGTTTAGTTTTGTTCCATGTTTGTCGTGTGCTCATTAGGTTGTTGTGTACACCTGTTCTCGTCTACTTTGTGTCGACCAATCAGCTCTCTCCAGCCACTCGTGTCTTGTCCAGGTGTTCCTCGTTGTCTCGTCAATTTGTTTGTATTTAGTTCCCTGGTTTCTTTCAGTTCTCGTCAGTTCATTGTGCGTTGTCACATGTCTTTGCCATGTCATAGTCGTCATTTGTCTTTATCATTGTGGTATGTCATTGTCAGGTGTCATTTTCCCTATCTATTCCACGTCTTACTCACAGGTCATAGTTTGTTTCCAGTTTTAGATATTCAAGTGTTTCTTTGTTACTTTGGTTTGATTATCTGTTGTGGGACTTTGTTCACTTTTGCTTTAGCCAATATCCTTGTTTTCCCTTTTTGAAGATTAAATATTATTATTTTGAGACTCCCGCACTCCTGCCTTGCTTCCATGCAATTGGGTCCACCATGTTCTTGCCTTGCGTTACTCTCCTTCGCCCTAACCACGTACGTGACAGAATGAACCGACCAGAACAGGACCCAGCGGGAAGAACATGGCGTCACACTGGACACCACCAAACTGCCTCCCACTGTCCTCAGCCTGTCATCCATACCTACCCTCCTCCAGTAAGCCCTATCGTTCAGTCTTTTCTGTCCTTTTCATCGGATCCCCCCACTTGTCCTAGTTATTCACCATGCCCTACTATTTTACATCCACATGTTTCTTTAGATTCTGATTTTTCTGATTGTGAAGATGGCCCCGATTTAGTTAACCTCCTGTCTGATTCTGAATCTGACACAGATTTAGATTTTTCTGGTTCCTTCCCTAGTTTATCCCGTCCTCGTCAGTTTTTGTCACGTCTCCCCGTTTCCAACCCGAGTGAGTCCAAATCCTTTCCCTCAGACCTTTTCTTGGGCACCCGTTTGGCCATCTACCCGGGACCGCCGCGTGGTGGCCAACGGAGGCGCCCAAGTAAAGGTCAAATTTTGCCCCCTTGTTGTTTTTCCCCTGTTCACAAGTCACTTAATTTTTCACCTGTTCCCACACGTTGTTCCACGGCTCCAATTAAGTCACGTCTAGTCAAACCTGCCCCCAAGCCACCATGTTCAGTACCAGCCATTTTTCCTAGTTCACCTTCCCGAGACCTTGTGCACTCTTCCACTCCCGTACCCTTTACTCCCAAACCTCAATGGCGGCAGGCTGAGGAAGCGACTGCAGGCCCCGTTCCTGCTCCTCGGCAGCTGCGGCTGGCTCCCGTTCCTGCTCCTCGGCAGCTGCGGCAGGCTCTCGTTCCTGCTCCTCGGCAGCTGCGCCAGGCTCCCGTTCCGGCTCCTCGGCAGCTGCGCCAGGCTCCCGTTCCGGCTCCTCGGCAGCTGCGCCAGGCTCCCGTTCCGGCTCCTCGGCAGCTGCGCCAGGCTCCCGCTCCGGCTCCTCGGCAGCTGCACCAGGCTCCCGCTCCGGCTCCTCGGCAGCTGCGCCAGGCTCCCGCTCCGGCTCCTCGGCAGCTGCGCCAAGGCTCCCACTCCGGCGGCGCTCGTCCAGCGGCCACCACCCGTCCCGGCTCCGGCGGCACTCGTCCAGCGGCCGCCACCCGTCCCCGCTCCGGCGGCGCTCGTCCAGCGGCCGCCACCCGTCCCCGCTCCGGCGGCGCTCGTCCAGCGGCCGCCACCCGTCGGAACGGGAGCCTGCCGCAGCTGCCGAGGAGCAGGAACGGGAGCCAGCCGCAGCTGCCGAGGAGCAGTCGCTTCCTCAGCCTGCCGCCATTGAGGTTTGGGAGTAAAGGGTACGGGAGTGGAAGAGTGCACAAGGTCTCGGGAAGGTGAACTAGGAAAAATGGCTGGTACTGAACATGGTGGCTTGGGGGCAGGTTTGACAACCGTCCTTGCTCCGGCGGTGCTCGTCCAGCGGCCGCCGCCCGTCCTGGCTCCGGCGGCGCTCGTCCAGCGGCCGCCACCCGTCCCCGCTCCGGCGGCGCTCGTCCAGCGGCCGCCACCCGTCCCCGCTCCGGCGGCGCTCGTCCAGCGGCCGCCAACCGTCCTTGCTCCGGCGGCGCTCGTCCAGCGGCCGCCGCCCGTCCTGGCTCCGGCGGCGCTCGTCCAGCGGCCGCCGCCCGTCCTTGCTCCGGCGGCGCTCGTCCAGCGGCCGCCGCCCGTCCTTGCTCCGGCGGCGCTCGTCCAGCGGCCGCCACCCGTCCTTGATCCGTTCCTTTAGAGGGGGGGTACTGTCATGGTCTGTGTATTGGTTTGGGTTGTGTTTAGTTTTGTTCCATATTTTCCTGTGTTCCATGTTTGTCGTGTGCTCATTAGGTTGTTGTGTCCACCTGTTCTCGTCTACTTTGTGTCGACCAATCAGCTCTCTCCAGCCACTCGTGTCTTGACCAGGTGTTCCTCATTGTCTCGTCAATTTGTTTGTATTTAGTTACCTGGTTTCTTTCAGTTCTTGTCGGTTCATTGTCGTAGTCACATGTCTTTGCCATGTCATAGTCGTCAGTTGTCTTTATCATTGTGGTATGTCATTGTCAGGTGTCATTTTCCCTATCTATTCCACGTCTTACAGGTCATAGTTTGTTTCCAGTTTGAGATATTTAAGTGTTTCTTTGTTACTTTGGTTTGATTATCTGTTGTGGGACTTTGTTCACTTTTGCTTTAGCCAATATTCTTGTTTTCCCTTTTTGAAGATTAAATATTATTATTTTGAGACTCCCGCACTCCTGCCTTGCTTCCATGCAATTGGGTCCACCATGTTCTTGCCTTGCGTTACTCTCCTTCGCCCTAACCACGTACGTGACAGAATGAACCGACCAGAACAGGACCCAGCGGGAAGAACATGGCGTCACCCTGGACACCACCAAACTGCCTCCCACTGTCCTCAGCCTGTCATCCATACCTACCCTCCTCCAGTAAGCCCTATCGTTCAGTCTTTTCTGTCCTTTTCATCGGATCCCCCCACTTGTCCTAGTTATTCACCATGCCCTACTATTTTACATCCACGTTTCTTTAGATTCTGATTTTTCTGATTGTGAAGATGGCCCCGATTTAGTTAACCTCCTGTCTGATTCTGAATCTGACACAGATTTAGATTTTTCTGGTTCCTTCCCTAGTTTATCCCGTCCTCGTCAGTTTTTGTCACGTCTCCCCGTTTCCAACCCGAGTGAGTCCAAATCCTTTCCCTCAGACCTTTTCTTGGGCACCCGCCCAAGTAAAGGTCAAATTTTGCCCCCTTGTTGTTTTTCCCCTGTTCACAAGTCACTTAATTTTTCACCTGTTCCCACACGTTGTTCCACGGCTCCAATTAAGTCACGTCTAGTCAAACCTGCCCCCAAGCCACCATGTTCAGTACCAGCCATTTTTCCTGGCGCAGCTGCCGAGGAGCAGGAACGGGAGCCTGCCGCAGCTGCCGAGGAGCAGGAACGGGAGCCAGCCGCAGCTGCCGAGGAGCAGGAACGGGGCCTGCAGTCGCTTCCTCAGCCTGCCGCCATTGAGGTTTGGGAGTAAAGGGTACGGGAGTGGAAGAGTGCACAAGGTCTCGGGAAGGTGAACTAGGAAAAATGGCTGGTACTGAACATGGTGGCTTGGGGGCAGGTTTGACAACCGTCCTTGCTCCGGCGGTGCTCGTCCAGCGGCCGCCACCCGTCCTGGCTCCGGCGGCGCTCGTCCAGCGGCCGCCGCCCGTCCTTGCTCCGGCGGCGCTCGTCCAGCGGCCGCCGCCCGTCCTTGCTCCGGCGGCGCTCGTCCAGCGGCCGCCACCCGTCCTTGGTCCGGCGCCGCTCGTCCAGCGGCCGCTACCCGTCCTTGCTCCGGCGGCGCTCGTCCAGCGGCCGCCACCCGTCCTTGGTCCGGCGGCGCGCGTCCAGCGGCCGCCACCCGTCCTTGCTCCGGCGGCGCTCGTCCAGCGGCCGCCACCCGACCCCGCTCCGGCAGCGCTCGTCCAGCGGCCGCCACCCGACCCCGCTCCGGCGGCGCTCGTCCAGCGGCCGCCACCCGACCCCGCTCCGGCGGCGTTCGTCCAGCGGCCGCCACCCAACCCTATTGCCTGGCCCCTGCATTACCATTGGGTTCGGCACCGTGGCCGTCCGCCTGAATGGCTCTGTAAAGACCCTGGTGCTTGGCATCCTGGACGACCTCCTGAACCACTCAGCCAAGCACCTCACCTCGGGTGGCCTGGATGGCCACCAGACTGACCTGAGGGGTGGACTCTGTACCCTCCTCCAGGCCCCCTTCCGTCCACCCTGGGTTAGTGACTTTTTGGTTGTTGTTTGGGGAACGTCTGGGATCCGTTCCTTTAGAGGGGGGGTACTGTCATGGTCTGTGTTTTGGTTTGGGTTGTGTTTAGTTTTGTTCCATGTTTTCCTGTGTTCCATGTTTGTCGTGTGCTCATTAGGTTGTTGTGTCCACCTGTTCTCGTCTACTTTGTGTCGACCAATCAGCTCTCTCCAGCCACTCGTGTCTTGTCCAGGTGTTCCTCATTGTCTCGTCAATTTGTTTGTATTTAGTTTCCTGGTTTCTTTCAGTTCTTGTCGGTTCATTGTCGTAGTCACATGTCTTTGCCATGTCATAGTCGTCAGTTGTCTTTATCATTGTGGTATGTCATTGTCAGGTGTCATTTTCCCTATCTATTCCACGTCTTACAGGTCATAGTTTGTTTCCAGTTTTAGATATTTAAGTGTTTCTTTGTTACTTTGGTTTGATTATCTGTTGTGGGACTTCGTTCAGTTTTGCTTTAGCCAATATTCTTGTTTTCCCTTTTTGAAGATTAAATATTATTATTTTGAGACTCCCGCACTCCTGCCTTGCTTCCATGCAATTGGGTCCACCATGTTCTTGCCTTGCGTTACTCGCCTTCGCCCTAACCACGTACGTGACAACTACAGCTGGAATCACAATGCGTTATCAGTGAGTTTTAGAAAGGTCATTGAAAGATAAGGTCACAATCTGTAGTTTTTATTTCCATAACTATATGCAAGAAACAACTAATCACTAAAACACAAATGCAATATGTCGTTTGCCAACCCTCACTTAATTGTTCATGTAAAAATGCCTTCTGAGAAAAAGCAGAAAGCAGATATGGCCATGCATGCAGGATGACCCTGGCGGAGGTCACTGTTGCCCTCGAGAAACTCAAACAATACCTTTTACAATATTATGAAGCCACATACAGTGGGTACGGAAAGTATTCAGACCCCTTAAATTTTTCAATCTTTGTTATATTGCAGCCATTTGCTAAAATCATTTCTTTTTATTCCTCATTAATGTACACACAGCACCCATATTGACAGACAAAAACGGAATTGTTGAAATCTTTGCAGATGTATTAAAAAAGAAAAACTCAAATATCACACAGAACCTTTGCTGTGACACTCATATATTTAACTTGGGTGCTGTCCATTTCTTCTGCTCATCCTTGAGATGGTTCTACACCTTCACTGTGTTTGATTATACTGATTGGACTTGGTTAGGAAAGCCACACACCTGTCTATATAAGACCTTACAGCTCACAGTGCATGTCAGAGCAAATGAGAATCATGAGGTCAAAGGAACTGCCTGAAGAGCTCAGAGACAGAATTGTGGCAAAAAAACAATTCTGCTGCACTTAAAGTTCCTAAGAGCACAGTGGCCTCCATAATCCTGAAATGGAAGACGTTTGGGACGACCAGAACTCTTCCTAGAGCTTACCGTCAGTGCAAGACACATGAAAGTCCACATGGAGTTTGCTAAAAAACACCGGAAGGACTCCAAGATGGTGAAAAATAAGATTCTCTTGTCTGTTGAGACCAAGATAGAACTTTTTGGCGTTAATTCTAACCGATATGTGTGGAGAAAACCAGGCCCTGCTCTTCACCTGTCTAATACAGTCCCAACAGTGAAGCATGGTGGTGGCAGCATCATGCTGTGGGGGTGTTTTTCAGCTGCAGGAACAGGGAGACTGGTTGCAATCGAAAGAAAGATTAATGCGGCCAAGTACAGGGATACCCTGGAAGAAAACCTTCTCCAGAGTGCTCAGGACCTCAGACTGGGCCGAAGGTTCACCTTCTAGCAAGACAATGACCCTAAGCACACAGCTAAAATACCAAAGGAGTGCCTTCAGAACAATTCCGTGACTGTTCTTGAACGGCCCAGCCAGAAAACCTGACTTAAACCCAATTGAGCATCTCTGGAGAGAATTGAAAACGTTTACCATCCAACCTGACAGAACTGGAGAGGATCTTCAAGGAGGAATGGCAGATGATCCCCAAATCCAGGTGTGAAAAACTTGTTGGTTCATTCCCAAAAAGACTCATGGCTGTATTAGCTCAAAAGGGTGCTTCTGCTAAATACTGAGCAAAAGGTCTGAATACTTATGGCTGTGTGATATTAAGTTTTTCTTTTTCAATAAATCTGCAAAAATTTCAACAATTCTGTTTTTTTCTGTCAAAATGAGGTGCTGTGTGTTAATTTAAACGATTTTAGCAAATGGCTGCAATATAACAAAGAGTGAAAAATTTAAGGGGGTCTGAATACTTCCCGTAGCCACTTTACATGATCTGCTGTGAAACATATCATGGCCTTGCCAAAGCCTCCGGAATAGAAAATCCCCTTTAAGTCATGACGTAGTAAAGACTTAACAGTTTTGAGCGCAATAAGGAAGAAAAGGTCTCTTTACTGAAAAGTCATTTTTTTCCTCAATGTTGGTGCAGCTTCGAGACAACCTCACACCTCATGTTCATAAGGGTGGATTTGTTCACAGAACGGCATGCCAAAAGGATGCTGTTTGTTGCTAAGATACACAATGTGTCATCACCAACATGATCCTCCCCTTGTGATGTCACACTATTAGTGGTAATGGAAAAAGCAGACGCACGGAGAAATCCACCTTTCAGAAAACACCTGCGACACCCCAATGTTGAATGAGAGTGAGGGGTTTCAACTGTTACACAATACATGATAGGGAATATTAAACAGAGTCTTTTAAACAGCACTATACGAACATACAAAAAAAGAATTGAAAGGGACACAACATTCTTCACAGAGTTCATTCAGGGTTTTACTGGACATTTAAGGCTGGAAAGAATGAACATTCAAGACCACTGGCTGTAAATATACTGTTTTTATGTCCTCTCCATTTAAATTGGATGCTTTCAACTCATATTCTATTTCTACAGCCAATTGTTTCCCGTGTATGCAAGAAGTCAAATCTGAAATCTATACCAACGTGTGGGAGCTGTCGAACTGTGTATTTGAGTGCATTACACGTATGCAAAAGGTGTATGCTGTCTTCTTTCAAGTTGAGGAGATGCACCTCCAGTCAAACATTCACACCTAAACGTCACCTGCACTCATCAGAGCAAGAGCAGTCACAACCTGCCAATAACAGGATGAGCTGGGCAACAAGACAACATGAAGATTGCTCCTCAAGCTCAAATTCATACCATGTGCAATCTCTGCCATGTTCAATGAAGGCGTTAATAAACCTCCAACTTCAACATGGAATTTAACAGTACACCCACATGCATACACGGAATAAGCATGCTTCCTTACATTTAAACGATTGCAGGTTTTCTGTAAATGCTCATTCGGCACTCAGTCGGTATCTTTCTGTCCTGCTCACAAGAACCACCGCTCTGATACAAATCAACGTTAGCGCTAAATTCACACTTACCTTAGTGAAAATAAATAAACTTCTCCGCGGTTTTCTAGTGGCAATTTATTTAGTTGCTGTGCGCGGAAATAGTGGTCGTTTAAAAAAATAATATATATATATATATATATATATATATATATATATCATTAAGCTATATTTGAATCAGAGGTCCCAACTGGCATGTTTATCGTCAGTATCCCGAAAAGCGCAGTTGCATCGTTAATTCATCCTTGGAGGAAAGGCACGCTCCTTTCCCCTACCTTTACACAACGAGCTGCACGAAGTTAAGAGAAATTGCACAGCCTCTTACGGGAAGTAAATCAAATAAACCCGTCAAAATAAAAGTGAAAGCCGCTTGGTTTCAAAGCTGCTTAAGCGTTTTGGCATACTAGATCACATCACACAGCACAGTGGAAGGAGTATTGAAGTTGAGACCCGACTTCACCTGTGCATTTCATCACGTTTGTTTACCTGGCATGCAGAAATTGAAGGGCGCATACACACCATGTAGCATGTTTTGTTCTTGTGTGAAAATATCTTTGCCCCCTTATCAAATTCTTATATATAAAATATATATATATATATATATATATATATATATATATATATATATATATATATATATCATAGTTCCCCCCACTTTAATGTTTAAGATTATCAAACAAATTTAAAGATCAGACAAAGACAAAACAAGTTATCAAAAAATGCAATTTTAAATGGTGATTTTATTTAAGGGAGGGAAAAAAACTATTCAAAGCTACCTGGCCCTGTGTGTAAAAGTAATGCCCCCCCCCCCCTCTTGTTAAATAATTAATTAACTGCGGCTAATCAAAAAATGTTTGGAACGCTGAGTTCATTTTCACTGACACCACCCAAGTCCCATTTCCTCCAGACAACAAAACAAACCAAAACAATTAACAACAAAATTAAAAACTAAAATGCCACGATCCCAAAAACATCAAGAGCAGGTGAGCAACACATGGAACAGTGGTGAACCTTACCAGGAGTGGCCAGCCTACTAAAATTGCCTCAAGAGCAGAGCGACAAATCATCCAGGTCACAATGGAACCCAGGATATAACATCTAAAGAACTGCAGGCCACCCTTGCCTCAGTTAAAGTCAGTGTTCGTGACTCAACAATAATGAAGAGAGTGGCAATAAATGGCATCCAAGGCAGATTTCCAAGGCAAAAACAACTGGTGTGCTGATCAAAAAAGAACATAAAGGTTCTTCTTACTTTTGCAAAGGAAAAAAAATATCTAAATCATTCCCAAGACTTTCTGGGGCATATTCTATAGGCTGACAATACTAAAGTTGATGTGTTTGAAAGGCGTGTCACTTATTACATCTGGTGTAAATGTATACAGGATTATAGAAAAAGAACATCATACCAACAGTCAAACATGGATGGATAGTGTGATGACCACAGGCTGATTTGTAGCTTCAGGACCTGGATGACTTGCTGTGATAGATGAAACCATGGATTCTGCTCTTTACCAGAAAATCCTGAAGGAGAATGTTTGGCCATCACTTTGTGACCTCAAGCTGAAGTGCACTTATAGGTCCTGCGGCAGGACAACGATCCAAAACACACCAGCAAATCTGGACGTAAAGCCGATTAAAATGCTGTGACATGACATTAAAAAGGCCGTTCATGTACAAAAACCCTCCTGTGGTGCTGGACTAAAACAATTCCACTCGAAGAGTGGCACAAAATAGCTCCAGAGAGATGTAAAAGACTCATTGCCAGTTATAGAAAACGCTTGATTTCAGTTGTTGCTGCTGTGGGTAGCCCAACCAGTTGATAGATTTAGGGGGCAATTACTTTTTCAGGCGGCACGGTGAGCAACTGGTTAGACATCTGCCTCACAGTTCTGAGGACCGGGGTTAAAATCCTGGCCCCGCCTGTGTGGAGTTTGCATGTTCTCCCCGTGCCTGCGTGGGTTTTCTCCGGGCACTCCGGTTTCCTCCCACATCCCAAAAACATGCGTTGTAAGTTGATTGAGGACTCTAAATTGCCCTTAAGTGTGAATGTGTGTGTGAATGGTCGTTTGTTTCTATGTGCCCTGCGATTGGCTGGCGACCAATTCAGGATGTACCCCGCCTCTCACCCAAAGATTACTGGGATAGGCTCCAGCACGCCCGCGACCTTAGTGACGATAAGCGGAACGGACAATGAATGAATGACTGAATTACTTTTTCACACAGGTCCAGGTACATTTTCCCCCCCTTAATAAATAAAATCACCACTTAAAAACTGCATTTTATTTTTATTTGAGCTATCTTTGTTTGATATTTACATTTGTTTGATGATCTTAAAGATTAAAGTGGGGAACCTATGCAAAATATTTTTTGAGAAAGGGGCAAATACTTTTTTATCGCACCATAACTTTTTTCTTCATCGGATTAGGTTTTTAGCAGTGTCAAACCCCAAATGAATGGATTGCACTTCATCAGACCTCTACTGTAAGACCTGCCCAGCCTGAAGACAAAGCTTCTGCTGGTATAGCTGTTAGGGTCACTGAAACACACAAACCCCCTAACCAAAATGAGGTGGCAATAGTAACTAATAGAAATTAAATATATATATCCATCCATTTTCTTTATCGCTTCTCCTCACTAGTCGCAGGCGTGCTGGAGCCTATCCCAGCTATCTTCGGGCGGGAGGCAGGGTACACCCTGAACTGGTCGCCAGCCAATCGCAGGGCACATACAAACAAACAACCATTCACACTCACATTCACACCTACGAGCAATTTAGAGTCTTCAATTAACCTACCATGCATGTTTTTGGCATGTGGGAGGAAACCAGAGTGCCCGGAGAAAACCCACGCAGCCACGGGGAGAACATGCAAACTCCACACAGGCGGGGCTGGGATTTGAACCCCGGTCCTCAGAACTGTGAGGCAGATGTGCTATCGAGTCGTCCACCGTGCCGTCTATATATATATATATATATATATATATATATATATATATATATATATCTTTCATCAATGTTTCCACAATAAACAACATAACTATTGTTGGATGGCATCCATGCATCACAAACAAATTTGAACATTAAAAATTTTTATTCTAAGGCCATCCACTTAGAATTTTAATAATACAATACCCCTTTCAGTCCTGGGCCCATAGAAAGATCACTTCAGGAGAGTTGCTGGGGGCAGACCTCTGAACTTCATAAACACTTTAAACATTGTTAGTATTATAACAAATGCTGATGTCAAATCAGCGGCTGTAGTTTGTTTCCATTAATATGGGAATTGAGCATATAGATGCAAGAATATCATGTATAAAATAAAACACAACATTAATTACAGGCAAAGCCCATCACACCAAGAGTGACTGTCCAGTTCCACTTTGAGGTCAGAATTATTGCTGTTGCATAAGAACAGTAGCTCAGCATAATATGACAAGGCTCCTCAAAAACATTGTTGCACTTTGGGTGGTGGGAAGCCCATGCCAGTGCATTATTTGTTGCAGCAGTTAAGCAGGAAGTACAAAGAAGTCATCAGAACAACATGAACAATGATCTCAGCAAGAGACAGTATCAGAGCACAAATGTTGAACGAGGCTAAATGTGTGCAGTGACACAACACTCCGAATGAGGGTTGTGAGACAAATTATATTTGTTTCAATATGAAACACTTTGTCTCGCATATGTAAATCCTCTCTGCTGAGATAATATTGAGTTCCATAGCAGGCGACATATTTATTGCGGCCAGCTAATGTAGCATTCAAGACAAACTGGCGTGGGCTTTTTATGAGGCAACAATATCATGACTGTTACGTGAACTATTCATTAATGAGTTATTGTACTGCATCTACATTCCACAGTGCCACTAAGGATTACACAGTAAATACTGCAACATACTGCAAACCAACTATACCACAAGCAGGAAAAAAAGTGCAGTAAAGAGCACTTCCTGGTGGTGAATCAGTAGTCTTGCATCTTAGAAGTGCAGTGGAAGGTGGGCTAAAGTCAAAAGCAAAGCAAAGCAAAGCAAATTAATTTTATAGCGCATTTCATGCACAAGGTAACTCCATGTGCTTTACATCATTGAAAGCATTGAAAGCATTTAAAAAAAGAGAGAAAGACAGCTTAAAAAATTAAAAACAAAGAGACAAAAATACAAATTACAATAAAAACTGTACAGTGCAAGAAAGATCATTTAAAAGTGGAAATGCTGTAAAAAGCATGACAAAACGTTAAACTGGACTTACAGAGATTGACACTTGGGACTGACTTCAATTCTATTGGCAACTTATTCCATTTGTGTGAAGCATAGCAGCTAAAAACTGCTTCACCATGTTTGCTTTGGACTCTGAAAAACGTACAGTGCAAAAAAAATAATCAGAATCAGAATCAAAATCATCTTTATTTGCCAAGTATGTCCAAAAAACACACAAGGAATTTGTCTCCGGTAGTTGGAGCCGCTCTAGCACGACAACAGACAGTCAATTTACAGAACACTTTGGAGACAGAAAGACATTGACAAAAAAAAAACAGTCACTGAGCAGTAAAGGATTGCTAGTTATCTGGTAATGCCGGTACATTATTATTTTTTTTTGACAATTGTGCAAAAAGATGCAGAGTCCTCGACCACTTAAAGCAGTTCGAATGACTAATATTGCAATAGTCCGGTGCAATGACCATTGTGCAAAGGGCGCTGAGACTTCAAGGAGTGTATGCGGTTTAAAGTGACGAGTAGTGCGATAATCTGGGGCAATGTTGGTTGTGCAAATGTTAAAGATACTCCTCAATCAGTGTGCAAATGGAGCAGATGCTACTCTGGCATGAGTGGCCAGTATATGCAAATTAGTGCAGCATGGCGAGACAACTACAGTGAGTGCACGAGTAATACATAATTGGCCCCACAGAAATGTGACAACGAACTCAAGTCAAAAAATTGCCAGCATGTTGTAATGGAATTGTAGGTCAGGTGTTTAAGAAGTTGATCGCAAGAGGGAAGAAGCTTTTGGAATGTCTACTAGTTCTAGTTTGCATTGATCGGTAGTGCCTACCTGAGGGAAGGAGCTGGAAGAGCTGGTGACCGGGGTGCAGAGGGTCCGAGAGGATTTTGCACGCCCTTGTCTTAGTTCTGGCAGCGTGCAAGTTCTCAATGGTGGGTAGGGGGGTACCGACAATCCTTTCAGCAGTTTTGATTGTCCGTTGCAGTCGGAGTTTGTCCTTTTTTGTAGCAGCACCAAACCAGACTGTGATGGAAGAATACAGGACTGATTCGATGACCGCTGTGTAGAACTGTCTCAGCAGCTCCGGTGGCAGGCAGTACATCCTCTGCTGGGCCTTTTTGAGGACAGAGTTGATGTTGGTCGCCCACTTCAGGTCCTGAGAGACTGTAATTCCCAGGAACTTGAAGGTCTCGACGGTTGACATAAGGCAGCTGGACAACGTGAGGGGCAGCTGTGGCGAAGGATGCCTCCTGAAGTCCACGAAAATCTCTACAGTCTTGAGCGTGTTCAGCTCCAGGTTGTGTCGGCCGCACCACAGCTCCAGCCGCTCCGCTTCCTGTCGATATGCAGACTCGTCACCGTCCTTGATGAGGCCGATGACAGTGGTGTCATCTGCAAACTTCAGGAGTTTGACAGTCGGGTGTGCTGAGGTGCAGTAGTTCGTGTAGAGAGAGAAGAGCATTCATTTATTCATTTACTGTACCACTTATCCTCACTAGGGTCGCGGCAGTGCTGAAGCCTATCCCAGCTATCTTTGCGCGAGAGGCTGGTTACACCCTGAACTGGTCGCCAGCCAATCGCAGGGCACATATAAACAAACAACCATTCACACGCACATTCACACCTGCGGGCAATTTAGAATCCTCAATTAACCTACGATGCATGTTTTGGGGTTGTGGGAGGCAATCGGAGTACCCGGAGAAAACCCACAGAGGCACGGGGAGAACATGCAAACTACATACAGGGGAGGCTGGATTTGAACCCGGGTCCTCAGAACTGTGAGGTGGATGTGCTAACCACTCACCACCGAGCCGCCCAAAACATATCATTTAAAGGTGGAAATGCACAAAAATACTTAATCATAAGCATGAGCAAAAAAGATGAGTTTTTAACCCGGATTTAAAAACGTTGACACTTGGAACTGACTTCACTTCTGTTGGTAACTTATTCCATTTGTGCTTCATGTTTGCTTTGGACTCTGTGTGCCGCTATCTGACCTGAGTCAGTAGATATCAGAGCCCTACTGGGTTTGTCTTTAATGCATTCAGGTAGTGTAGAGACTTCAGAATTGGAGGAATATGTTGTGATCTCTTACTTCAGGTCAGAACCCGAGCTGCAGCATTCTGAATGAACTGCAGCTGTTTAAAGCTCTTTTGGTGGAGTTTAGTCAGAAGACCATTACAATAGTCAAACCTACTTCAGATAAAAGCACAGCTTAGCTTCTTCTGATCTGGTTGGCACATGCAAGCCTTCACTCTGGATATGTTCTTCAGCAGGTAGAAGGCTGTTTTAGTGATTGATTTGATACAGTATGACTGCTCAAAGTCAGGTCGGAATCTATCAGCACACAAAGGTTGCGGACTTGGTCTGTGGTTTTAAAAACGAGTGACTCCAGGTATTTATTAACAGCAAACCTCTTTTCTTTACTGCCCAAAACAACTACCTCAATTTTGTTGTGGTTTAATTGAAGGAAGTTTTGGTTCATCCAGTTATTTATCTGTTTTAGAAAGTGACACAACACCTCAATTGAACTCTGGATCATCTGGAGACACTGCTTGATATAACTGTGTGTCATCTGCATTGCTATGCTTGTCAATATTGAGGTTCTGAAGAGTTTGACCCAAGGGTAGCATATAAAGGCTAAACAGAAGGGTTCGTAGAACTGACCCTCGAGGGACCCTATTGCCATTTGATTAAATTGAAAACTTCCATTGGTTACGAAATAATTTCTTTCCTCCAGGTAGGACCTGAACCATTTAAGGACTGTTCAATTTAGTCACTTAAGCCATATTAATGAACGGTGTTCAAATGACTGAATCTCTCAAATCCCCCTTTCCCCTCTTTCATGTCTGATGAGCTATACTATCAGCCTTCTTCTCCATAATAAAAACACTTTTTAAGCTTGAAAGACACACACATTTAACAAACCATGCAGCTAGATCCTCTGATAAAGCTTTTAAAAATGCATTTTTGGAGCCTTAATATATGATAGGCTGAGAAAGGAGATGAGTGTCACAGGAAAACTGCCAAATGGAAATTTGATTTCAGTGAGACATTTATAATATGTCAACAGGATGTGTAAGTGTGTTGAGAAAATAAATAATTTGATATTGAATACCTCTATTCTGACCTCAGGATTTCATTACAGCTTGGCGAAATGCAAGGTTGTGAGGATGATACAGATTCACAGCACAGGGAGAAAATCTTGGATCAGTTCCTACTCATCCGCAGTGAGTAGCTGCTGACATGTTGGTATGGCAAACTGTGGCTCTGTGTGAACAAATCCATGGCCTCATAAATAAACCCATACCAATGTTACTGTCGCAGTAAACAGTGGCAAGGTCTAAAAAAAATATACTGGTTTCAGTCCTGCACATTGCAAGCCACTTTTAAAGAAGAAATTCAAATTTATTTACATAGCATATTTCTAGCATAACAATGCTTTATTTACTGTAACGAACAATTAAGGAATTTAGAAATTCCACAGTCAGCCTTAGTTACAAATCAGAGCAAATTTTTTTTTGCCACTATAATGAGATAAAGAGAAGAGTATTGTTTTATGATGTATAAATACTGTATATGGAACATGAGCTGGTATACAACAGTATTGCCATCTCTTGAATTATATCAATCAGTTTATATACTCTAGATACAAGTTTTTGTCAGATGATTCTTGACCAAGACCGAGATTAGAAAATATCACACGTTTCCCTTGAAATAACTACAGTATGAATGTTTTCATAATAAATGTGGAAATGATACCTAATTTGCATGACGTATTCTTTATGCACCAGAATGATGTCAATTTTGGATAAATCTGACTATATCAAGTGTACTTTTTCAGGGTTAATTTAATTCTCTTACCGGTAATACAAACAGGACTGTTTTTCTGACAGCGGGCCATCTGCTCAATCAGGCTGCCTGTGGTCCTCGAAAGAAACACCAATTGCAAGCCTTCTTCAAAATGTGACATATGACCTCACTAGATGCAGAAGTGGTCCAGTAAATGGACACTGTGGTGAAGAAGCATTGTAGAACAAATATTACTATCATGGTCTATGTTTTGGTTTGGGTTGTGTTTGGTTTTGTTTCATGTTTTCCTGTGTTCCATGTTTTTCATGTCTTGTGTGCTCATTTAGTTATTGTCCACCTGTTCTCATCAACCTTCTACCTTGTGTCAACCAATCAGTTCCCTCCAGCCACTTGTGTCTTGTCCAGGTGTTCCTCATTGCCTCGTCAATCTGTTGGTATTTAGTTCCCTGGTTTCGTTCAGTTATTGTTGGTTCATTGTCAGGTGTCATTGTCTCTGTCTGTCCCACGTCTTCGATCCCAATCATGGTTTGTTTCCAGTTTTAGGTTTATTCAAGTGTTTCTTTGTTACTTTGGCTATCTGTTGTGGGACTTTGTTTAGTTTGCTTTTTCCATGTACATTGTTTGCCTTTTTTTGGGAAATTAAATATCATTTTTGGAGACTCCTGCACTTCTGCCTTGCCTCCCTGCACTTGGGTCCTCCCTGTTTTTGCCTTGCCTTAAAAAAAACCTAATCATGACAGACTAAACTGACCAGAACAGGACCCAGCGGGAAGAAAACTGTGTCACCCTGCACTCCACCAGTCTGCCTCTCAGCGCCCTCAGGCTGTCAACCATACCTACCCTCCTCCAGTAAGCCCGATCGTTCCGTCTTCTCTGTCCTTTTCACCCGTGCCCCCACTTTTCCTAGATATTCACCTTGCACTGCTATTTTACCTCCATGTTTGTTTTAGATTCAGATTTTTCCGATTGTGAAGATGGCCCCGATTTAGTTGACCTCCTGCCTGATTCCGACTGACACAGATTTAGATTTTTTTTCCAATTCCTTCCTGAGTTTTTCCCCATCCTAGTCAGTTTTTGTCACGTCACTCCTTTTCCAACCCCTGTGAGTCAAAGCCCAAGTCCTTTCCCACTGACATTTACTTGGGCACCAGTTTGGCCATCTATCCAGGACCGCCGCGTGGTGGCCAACCGAGGCGCCAAAGTAAAGGTAAAAATGTATCCTCCTGTTTTTTTCCCCCCTGTTCCTAAGTCACTTAATTTTTCACCAGTTCCCACACCTTGTTCCACGTCTCCAATTAAGTCACATCCATCTAAACCTGCCCCCAAGTTACCTCGTTCCTAGTGATGGCTTCATGAAGCATTGTAACACTTCAGCCATTGGGTCGAGTAATGGTTCATTTCTTGATGCTTCATTGCACACTAAACCACCTGCTGGCCATGTGCATAATCACAGGCAGCTGTATCTTTACCACATACAATATGTGCTACGTTGCATTTTTGCGTCTTTTTGGCTCTTGTGAATATGTATTACAAAATGGCAGGTTTCTTTTTTTTTTTTTTTATTTTTTTTTTTTTATTTTTTTTTTTTTTGTCACTTTGGGAAAATGGCATGGGCTTAAGATGGAACCCTTTGAAGGAACCTTGTATTTTATAATCACCTATTACTCTCGAGGTTCCATGCATGTTCGTTTTCGTGGAAGAACTACAATTATAACAACGTATTAAAAGTCAACCAATTTATTCCTGACGGAGGAGTCTATACATTTTACAGAGCTCTGGGTCAGCAGCTATGCTTATCCTTGCCTCAGCAAAGACAGCGCAGACTGAACAAAGCTCTCTATTCTTGCGCCCGACTAATACAATGTTTCAAAGAGGAAGTATGGAATCGCTGTTGTCTGATTGGTCCATGGTCCCATCTGACATCATCGTTGCTCTGCAGAATGATGACCATTTGCCACTGGCTCCAGATGCCGTCTCCATCCCACAGCCTTGCATCTAATGTTTATAGTGGCTCCCCGCAGTCATTGTCTTCCTTTACATGTGGTCTCTGCTGGATCAGTATCCACCCTGCTGGGAGCTTTCATGCATCACACCCCCACAACCGTATCTGATTTACATTATGCTATACTGCAATAAACATCCTTGTCTACCCTCCAAACCAGTTACACCATGAAACTCTATATTAGCTTCACCATCTAGTTTCCGCTGCTCCCAAATCTCAATGGTGGTAGGCTGAGGAAGCGATTGCAGGCTCCCGTTCCAGCTCCCCGGCAGCTGCACCAGGCGTTCATCGAGCGGCTGCCACCCGTCCTTGCTCCGGCGGCGCTCATCCAGCGGCCTGTCCCCTGCATTGCGGTTGGGTTCGGCATCATGGCCGTCCACCTGAATGTCCTGTGAAGACCCTGGTGCTTTGCTTGTAATGTTCTTTTATTCTTTTTGTCTGTAGTTTTTTGTTACCTTATTTGTATTTAACTAATGTTCTAGGGTGCTCCCTTGTTTAATTACATTTCTATTATGGTGTCCTAAGGTTGCTTCGGGATTCTTATGGCTAATCGCCTAACCTGACAGTTTAGTGGTTTGTCTTGGGTTAGCTCACGCACACAGATCTTGCACAAATACAGTGACAACAAATGTCTAAACTTATTCCCCAATACCTTTGTTACTTTGTCTCGTGTATAATGCACATTCCCCCCGAAAAAATTGTCAAGTCAATAGTGCGCATTATACATGGATATAGGGACAAATGGAAAAAACTTTCACATTTTATGAATGTATGCTGCCATCTAGTGGTTATGAAAAAGCTGTACACTTTCATTCCAATATGACAGAGGTATGTATAACTGCAAAAATGTGCAGTTGTGCTCATAAATTTACATAACCTGGCAGAATTTGTGAAATGTTTTTTTAAATATGACTGATTGAACAACCATCATTTCTTTATGGTTATGCTTTGCTTAATGATGCTTTTCTGAAATGCTTGACCGTTTAATTTTAATCCCATTTGAAATAAAAATCTTGCCTGGTCCTTCATGTAGTCTTTAAAGAATTGAACCCATCTTACAAATTCTGCCTGGGTAATCAAACATATGAGCACAACTGTGTGTTTTCTAATTTACTAAATAAAAGTAGGGCTGTGAATTTCAAAATAAAGGCAAGTAAATAAAAAAAAAGTGTGCAAATAAAGTGCTTCAGAATAATTCTTTGAAAAAAACCAAAATACAGATAATACTTCATGTTTTGATCATATGGGTAGAAGTAAAATCATGCATTGAAAAAATGCATTATACATGGAGAAGGGTTTTCCAGAATTTTGAGGTCAACTTTGGGGGTGCGTATTATACATGGGTGCGCATTATACACGAGAAATTGCGGTAATTAGTCAAGTCCTAAAAATGTTATCCAACCATATATTTATATTATCTTGTTCAACAATGTAAGAGGCAATAGCAGTGTCTGTACCTTGAAAATGCTAATCTCAGCTTTTGACCCTCCTCAAATATGAATAACTATGCAATAGAATGTTTGTTGCTCGAAGGTCCAAGCATTTGACCCTCCTGTCCTTCCATTTTGAGTTACTGCTGCACACAAAACTATCTTAGCCCTCAGCACTCATAGTGTTAGTTAAAGATATACTGCTACACAATGTGTTCATAACTGTGCAGTATAGTAGTAGTAGTAGCAGTTATGCGCCATGTGTAGGAAAGTGAATTCCTGAAGTATTAAGCAATCTTAGCAACTGCAGAATATAATTACCAAAGGGAACAGCTGTCCAACACTATTTCAAGTACTAATTAACACTACACAGAAAATGTCATCTTATCATGTATCATTTGATTCCTTGATGTCCTTGTGTTCTATTAAATAATGATTGATGACCTGTTGTGCACAGAGACGGTTTGTTCAGATAATGTGAGTTAGGATTTTCTTATTTATGGTATCATTAGAAACCTTTCTGGTCAGCAAGAGCTGAAAAATTCTGCACATTGCTGATACAAAATAATTCCAATGGAAATAAGCCTTTTTTGTGCTTATTTGCAGAGTGCAGGGAAATAAGATCAGACAATAAATGGTCAAATGAGACACATGGAAACAGATTTGAAGGTCCAGTGTGGACATGTTAGATTCTACTATGACAACCATGCATACTATGACAACAAGCATACATTCCTAACAGCTCAACACCATTAACTTTATTGACCTTAAAAGCCCATCACGCTTCTTAACATAGTAGTAGTAACTTCTTAAAATAGTATATACCGTACTCAATTGCCCTTATGCGTCTTTTCACAGTATGCTGTGCAGACAACAGTGCGAGTTGCAATGTGTAAATCTTGTGGTGAACTGAAGCCGGAAGAAAAATAACAGCTCCTCACCATGCAAAGCAGATAAAAAATACACTATATGTTCACTTTAACCTAGGCATGCTCTCCAGTAGGTCATCAATTTAGGTCGGAAACAATCAGACCAGTGATTTTCGCCCATGTCTGAGGGTTTTAAAAAAAAAATGTTTTTAGCTATTCATGGAGAAAGTTAGTTTTCTTGTTAACAGGTGTTGAATTCATTTTTATTTTAGAGGCCATGATTTAGCACAGATGGACAGAAAACACAGGAAGAGACTAGATATGCAACAGTAATACATAGCCATAGTTGAAACTGAGGTTTTTTTGGAAGTTAAATAGTACTGTTTGCATTTTAATCACTAACCCAACAGACAACCAATTACACAAGTACTGCAACTGGGTTTTATGTCCAAGTCTGAATTACAGGTTCAAAATCCAAGTAAATTAAAAAATTAATTCCAGAACAGACTGTAACAGCAATGGCTGTTTTAAGCAGGGTTTACAAAATCTAACTAAGTCAGAGGGCCGATACTCTGCTCTGACCTTCTGTTGGCCTGCCTCCTGACCTATCCTCTTCTCTGATTGGACCACTGATTTGTCCCTGCATCAGAGCATTTGCTGGCTTCCTTTTAGGGAGGACAGTCAAACATGTCACACAGTGTGGCTCAACTTACTGGAAACAGGTCGTCCTGCTTATGTTGCAAGTTTATTCCTGGAGGACCGTGACTTTACATGGTAAAAGTCTTCAATGGCTCTTAAACACTTTCTGCTGTGAGAGGGGAAGAAATTAATTCACCACCCATCAATGTATAGCAGGTTTTTCCAGTTTGATTGACAGAAACTCAAATACACAATTGAAAACACACAAAAATGCCACCAGTTTTAATAGTTTAAATGCAAAGATTAATTGAGTCACTAAGTTCGTTCCCTGTAGTCGTTCCACACTTCCCAATTTACATGCACTGAGTGTATTCAAATTCTAAGAGTGGTGCAAAGAGCCAGCTTTTACAAAGCTGCTAATAGTTTGTTACTTCAGTTGACATTCTTAGACAAGTATGAGGAGCTGTCAGGGACAGAACTTACACACACCAGTAAAATGCTCTTATAGACGCTAGTGAAATGCTCTTACATAAACTATTGAAACACGCTCATACGCACTACTGAAATGTCCATCCATCCATCCATTTTCTGAGCCGCTTCTCCTCACTAGGGTCGCGGGCGTGCTGGAGCCTATCCCAGCTATCATCGGGCAGGTGGCGGGGTACACCCTGAACTGGTTGCCAGCCAATCGCAGGGCACATACAAACAAACAACCATTTGCACTCACATTCACATCTACGGGCAATTTAGAGTTTTCAATTAATGTGCATGTTTTTGGGATGAGGGAGGAAACCGGAGTGCCCGGAGAAAAGCCACGCAGGCACGGGGAGAACATGCAAACTCCACACAGGCGGGGCCGGGCATTGAACCCCGCTCCTCAGAACTGTGAGGCTGACGCTCTAACCAGTGCCACCCTACTGAAATGTATTTCAGTTAATTTCGGTATGATGTGGGAAAGAATTTCTAAACTGTTTGCCCAACAGCCTGCACGTTGTGTCGTAACATACTGCCGTTAGCAGAGAACCTAAGAACGTTGACCAAGAAATAGAATCTGAGCAATTGTTGATTTGTAGTCAGAAGATTTTGCATTTTTTATTGAATCACAATTTGATTTGCATTGTCTGTGCTATTTTTAACAGTGACATTGGAAGAGACTTGAAAAAAAAGCAAAAGAACAAATAGCCAATAAGTACTTTTGTTGTTTTCCTGGTATGTTGTCTATATGTGATTTGTGCTCCTTTTTCATATAAACAAATGACACCAAATGTTTTGCTTAATCTAAGATGTTAAAAATCAGTTAAATGTTAATGGAAAACCCTGGTTATACGAAACTCAGTGTATGAAGCTATTTTTATTTAATTTAATGTAATTTGTTTTTTTTTCACCAGCAGGAAACACTAAACTGTGGAATATACACCTTTCATTCTTTGTGACTGCCAATGCAAACACAACTTGTTTTATGGTGACATGAATACGTTGACAGCACAGTAGTTTTCATATTAGCATCCTGTATAAGTGCATTCTATGAAATATGATTGGGCCATTAGATTTAAAATTGGCTACAATTGGTTTCCAAACAAGAAGGCAGGCCATACAGTATATGTTTCTCTGTTCGAGACGGAGGCCTTGTGAGGACAGCTTTGCAAAGCTCCCCAGCTGCCAACCTGTCAATGCAAGGAGTGAAGTACTTTATAAGACAGTAAAGCATGTTTGGTGAAGCACCTTCTTAGTAAACAGAATAATTTAATGATTTATAATGATAGCAATGTGTAGAAATATCTGAAGTTAAAACAAATTATGGATCTGGTGAAGTAAGTGAGAACTACCTTTTTAGAGAGTTACAGTACATAATGGATCATACCAGAGAGCCTTGATTGACCAAAAACAAATGGTTATAAACAAATAAACATTTCAAGACCTTTATGTCCATTGAAGTGTTTGAATACGAATAGTAATTTTCTACCGAAGCCCTTGCTCTGTCTGAATGTCATTATTAGTACAATACTCAAAATAATTGGCTAGATTTAGCCACCTTTATGGCTATTACTATATACTGTACATCACAGTATGAAAGGCTATTGGACTCTGTAAAGCTTGTGCAGTAGATGTGGTCTATAATATACCATCTCAGTTTATTAAGTAATGTTCTGTCTTTCTGCAGAAACTGCCCAAAAACTTTCCAGAGTCAAATTAATTTAACCCCCATAAGCTGTCATCCGAGCTGCAAAAGCTTTCACTCCTTATTCTGGCTCCCCTGGTTCTCATCACATTGAGCTGAGAGTTTGTTAGAGAAAGTCAAGATTCACCTGGCTAAAACGTTTGATGAAAAGTCTCATGGAAATATACTTGACATATATAATACTTTATATGTTGAAATAACTTGTTCAACTATTTTGCATGTAAGGACTTACATGTGATGAACTAATGCTTAAATGCTGTGGGGGGTGAGACTATTGAATTTAGAACACGATAAAAAGTTTTGATCGACATGACAAACAATTGATAACGTAGGAAATAGCAGAGAATTGTACATATTCATTCGTATGGGTGTGCCAAAGCATTTGCAACTTGTTCAAAGAATGAGAAACTGCTTTTCTGATGTGCACAACTGACTCAATGATGTGAGGATTGAACAAGTACTTTTGAGAATTTCAATTCTGATCTGAGAAATATACCAAAGTGACTGAGAAAAACTGTAATTAAAAAGCTGAACAAAACCAACATATGTAAATTAAGTGCTTATTGGCAAATTTTTCTGTTTAACCCAGACATAAACCACCACGAGTACGGACGCAGACATGGCTGTTTATGGCAACGCTGCCATCTACCTTCGCAAACCAAAGAGGGAGAGAAATGAGGTTCAGAGCAAAACATTCGATGCCAAGACAGCCTGCTATGTGGCCGTACTTGAAGGGAACAATCGTCAAGAAAGATGGTGGGAAAGTCACCATCAAATTCCTGGACACTGAGGAGGTTGGAATCGTCTCTTCTTAGGTTAAACTCATGTGCTAAAAGCATATGATCAGTTCTCACAGTATCCAATGCCTTCTTTTAGGAGAGGACAGCTAAAGAAGACGTCTGTCCAATAAACCCTCCCAAGTTAATAAGTTGTAATAGTTACAGTTAGTATAATCTCAAAGAGCGTTGCTGCATGGATGATCTATGTAAGACAATCTGCCAAATGAGTAGCAAAAGAGCATATACAGGACAGTGTCGATTAATGTATATTTTAAGACATACAGTAGGCTTATAGTTAACAGTTTCATACATGTGATCTCTCTCACACCTACTCTGGACTGTTCTCGCGCCACTGTGAACTCCTACAAGTGGCTCACAGTGTATAATTCTGAAGTTGTGAGTGCTTATTGAGGCAAGAAGCGTATGGAGGCTCCACCCCACATCTTCTGTCTCTGACAACGCATATCAATTCATGCTTACTGATAAGTAATAAGATTAACGTATAAATTCACAACTATTTGAGATGTCTGCGACAGACATACATTATTATTTTCATGTTTCTGTTTTAACAGACAGGGAGAACCAGTCCATCTTTATCACATGAGTTATGTAAACAACACCTGTAAACATATTTTAACAAGTTTGTTTCTATTCCCAAGTGGAGAATCTGGTCTTTTAAAGACTGTGAACAACAGGCGTGTCATTCAGTAATTTGCCACAATTTGTGGACATGAGAAAGAAGACCAGGGAAAGTATCAGGTATGTTCACTAAGAACTGCAGTCCCTAACATTATTGCACCACCGACCTGTTTCACGTGAAGACATATTTAAACAGACCAGTATAAAAATAAACAAGAACAAATTATTACAAATACAAACCACAATTACACAATGTATTTGTAGGGTTAGGGGTTAGCCTTGTATCTCTTCAACAAGTCGGTCCTTCTTTTAAAAATATATTTTTTTTTTCAAAAAAACTCCAAAGGCTTCTATTTTAATGTTTGGTGTTTGGGCTCCATGTGCCGAAGGATTTTTGAAGGCTTCATTGCCTCATTAGTATGCCTGTCGTTCCATAACGCAGAGTGGATTTGGTGAAAGGTGTGTGCAAGTCAACGAGCAATAAACCCATATATTACAATTTTCTTTGTTGTTGTTGTTGGCTCTCATCTGTCTGTCTATTGATCTACAGATCCTTTCCCCAAAAAAATTAATATCATGGAAAAGTTTATTTTCATCATTCAATTCAAAGAGTTCAACTTTCATAGATTATAGATTCAGGGCCCACAATTTAAACAATTCCAAGTATTTATTTGTTTATTTTTACATTATTTGGGCTTTCAGCTCATAAAACCCACAAAATCAGGAATTTGAAAAATTAGAATACTGTGAAGAAATTACCATTGACCTAGTTTTTGTAGAAAAAAAAAAGAAATAAGGGTCACATTAAATCAATCAAAATATGGTATTTTCAAAACAATTTGTTAATCTTCAATACTTGGTTGGGAATCCCTTTGTGCTGTAGCATTGAGGCAAGCAGCCAGTGGCATTGCCTGGGAGTTATGGAAGCCGAGATTTCCTTGATGCTTGCTGTCAGTTCTCCTTTGTATTTGGGTCTGGTGCCCCTCATGTTCCTCTTGATAATACCCCATGGATTCTCAATGGAGTTTAGATCTGGCGAGTTGGCTGGCCAGTCAAGCACTGTGATGGCATGGGCATCTACCTACACTGGACATTGCACCCCAAATCATGACTGACTGTACATATTTTCCACTGAACCACAAGCAGCTTGGGTTCTGATCTTCACCCATCTTCCTCCAAACCCTTGGGCCTTGATTCCCGAATGAAAGGCACACGTTCATCAGAAAAGAGGACCTTGGACCACTGGCCAACAGTCCAGTCCTTGTTCTCCTTGGCCCAGTTGAGACGCTTCCTACGTTGGCTCAGGCTCAGAAGTGGCTTGACCCGAGGAATCCGACAGGTTTAGCCCATCTTCCGGATGGGTCTGAATGTGGTGATTTTTTTCAAGCTGTGACTCCAACCTCATTCCACTCTTGAATCTTCTCTGTTTGATAATCCGCTGAAGCCCACAGTCATCTCTTTTGCTGGTGCATCTTCTCCTGCCACATTTTGTCCTTCCACTAGACTTTCCATTGATATGCTTGGACATAGCACTCTTTGAACAGCCAGCCTCCTTAGCTATGAACTTCTGTGGCTTACCCATCCTATGGAGGGTATCAATGATGGTCTTCTGGCCAGTTGTCAAGTCTGCAGTCTTCCCCATATTGAACCCAACTGAGACAATTGAACCAAACTGAAGCAATTTAATGATACCTCGGAAAACCTGTGCAGGAACTTTGAGTTTAGTAGATGATTAGTGTGTGACCCTCAGTTTAAAACATTTATGGCCTGCAAAATTTGACACGATTTCGTTACAGTATTCTAATTTTTTGAAATCCCGATTTTGTGGGTTTTATGAACTGGAAGCCCAAATTATGTAAACATAAACCAATACTTGAAATTGTTTAAATTGTGGGCCCTGACTCTATAATATATGAAGGTTTAAAATTTTGAATGGAATTATGGAAATAAACAAACTTTTCCAAAATAATTAACATTTTTTAGAAAGGGTCTGTATATCTAAAGATTATTGCCGGCGTCACTTGAGGATCAGATTCTTGCTGCCTACCCTCTTCTGGAAGCCTACAGTAATGCTAAAACTGTGAGGAATGACATCGCTTCTCGTTTTGTAAGTATTGTCCAATTGCTAGATAATTATGGAACGAGAAGAAGTTGCGTATGGACCTGGAGAGGGCCAAGAGGAAGCTTGAGGGTGACCTGAAACTGGCTCAGGAATCTATCATGGACCCTGAGAATGACAAACAGCAGTCTGATGAGAAACTTAAAAAGTAAAAGTATCATCTCTATGCTCTCATTAAATTCATGCCATGAAAAAAAAAAAAAAGTAATTAAAAAAAATATATATTTTAAATGTGCACACTTCATCCTTTTAGGAAGGACTTCGAAGTTAGTCATCTTCTTAGCAAGATCGAGGATGAGCAGTCAATGGGTAGTCAACTCCAGAAGAAGATACAGGAACTTCAAGTGAGTTATTCTTGTTTTTCAGAAAACATCGATGTGTCATCTAATATTTGTTTACAAATGAAAAAAGTACAAAAATGACATTGCCTTATAGTCCTGCATTGAGGAACTGAAGGAGAAAATTGAGGCTGACTGTGCTGCTCGTGCCAATGTTGAGAAGCAGAGAGCTGATCAGTGAAAGGCTAGAGGAGGCAGGATGTGCCACTGCTTCTCAGATTGAGATGAACAAGAATCTTGAGGCAGGGTTCCAGAAGCTCCGATGTAATCTTGAGGAGTCCACCTTACAGCATGAGGCCACTGCTACGGCTCTGTGCAAGAAGCAGGCTGACAGTGTTGTTCAGCTGAGTAAGCAGGTTGACAATGACCAGGCTGCACTGAAAGCCAGTCTTCTGACAGAAAATGGTATGCATGTGACAGTCAAACTACTGTACACAGGTAGTTTTTTTGTGGAAAAACTAAACATACGCTATCTCTACATGATGTTCATACAAGGTGAATTTGGTCGTCAAATTGAGTAAAAGGGAAGGGCTAGTCTCACAGCTGACCAGAGGTAAGCAGGCCTTTACACAGCAGATTGAGAAACTGAAGAGACATATTGACGAGGAGGCCGAAGTAAGAAACATCACTCCTGACAACAATTTTGTTTTAAGGTAGTAAAATGTGCTCATAAAACATTTTCGGGTTACCAGGCAAAGAATGCTCTTGCCCATGGACTTCAATCAGCCCACCATGACTGTGATCTGCTGAGGGAGCAGTTTGAGGAGGAGCAGGAGGCCAAGGCTGAGCTGCAGCATGGAATGTCCAAGGCCAACAGTGAGGTGGCTGTGTGGAGAACTAAGTATGAAACTGATGCCATCCAGCGCACTGAGGAGCTTGAGGAAGCCAAGTGAGTATGATTTTAAATTAAAACAATTCTAATACAGTACTGCATATTTACAGGAACTTTATCTCAGCTGGCTATTTTTCATTTGACTTGGAAGGATGTAATTATCTTTTATATCAAATGACATCTTAGGGAGTATCATTATTTGATGGCCTGCAGTAACATGATGAAAATTGTATTTATTTATTATATTAAATAAATTAAATTACTATACTATGTAATTACATGTTGCTGGATGAAGTACTGTAGTTAATCTATTTTTTGAGATTGGACATTTTTCACACATTAAGTTTTTAAAAGGAAAAAGTTGTTACAAGCGCCTCCAGGAGGCTGAGGAATAGATTGAGGCTGTGAATTCCAACTGTGCTTCTCTCGAGAAAACCAAACAGAGACTCCAGAGTTATATTAAATAAATAAAATTACATGTGATTACATGTCGCTGGATGAAGTAGTTAGTTTTTTTATTTTTGAGATTGGACATGTTTCACTCATTAACATTTTTAAACAGGAAAAAGCTGGCACAGCGCCTCCAGGAGGCTGAGGAACAGATTGAGGCTGTGAATTCCAAGTGTGCTTCTCTCGAGAAAACCAAACAGAGACTCCAGAGTGAAGTGGAAGACACCATGATTAACATGGAGAGGGCCAATGGGCTTGTTGCCAACCTTGACAAAAAGCAGACGAACTTGACAATGTAAAACTTATCTAGAGCATCTATGAGATACCGAAAGAGACATAAACATGCATTGAACACTTTGCACTGTAGAAATGGTTAAACTCGGTGTTGGCAGAGCGGGAGCAGAAGTTCGAGGAGGGCCAGGCAGAGCTTGAGGGAGCTCAGAAGGAGGCTCGTTCACTAGGCACTGAGCTGTTCAAGATGAAGAATTCTTATGAGGAAGCTCTAGATCAGCTGGAGACCATGAAGCATGAAAACAAGAATCTTTGTGAATTTTTCACGGAATTTGGCAACTCATAATTCATGTTAATTTTCCATGTAAATAATGTGGTGGAAGAAACAATTTTAATTTGAAACCCTCTTCATCTCTTTGCAGAGGAGATCCCTGATCTGACTGAACAGATTGGAGAGACCGGAAAGAGCATCCATGAGCTCGAGAAGGCCAAGAAACATGTGGAGACAGAGAAGTCTGAAATCCAAACTGCTCTTGAAGAGGCCGAGGTGATTTAAACTAATAGGATGGTGCAAAATAAATTTTTCCAAGATGAGTGGAAAGACTAATAGTTTATCCTCAATTCCTTAGGGAGCGCTGGAACATGAAGACTCTAAGATCCTGCATGTCCAGTTGGACCTCAACCAGATTAAAGGAGAAGTGGACAGGAAACTGGCAGAGAAAGATGAGGAAATGGGGCAGATTAAGAGGAACAGCCAGAGGGTGATTGATTCCATGCAGAGCCCTTTGGATTCTGAGGTCAGGAGCAGGAATGATGCCCTGAGAATCAAAAAGAAGATGGAGGGAGACTTGACTGAGATGGAGATTTAGCTGAGCCACGCCAATCGCCAGACTACTGAATCTCAGAAGCAGCTGAGGATTGTGCAGGCAGGCACAGCTGATGAGCTACGACATGCACTGTGACCACTGTTCTCTCGTGTTGCCATTCAGTCACTTGATCCCTTGATTTTCACCAGGATGCACAGCTGCACCTTGATGACGCCGTCAGAGCACAGGATGACCTTAAGGAACAAGCCGCTATGGTGGAGCGCAGGAATGGCCTCATGGTAGCTGAAATTGAGGAACTTAAGGCTGCTCTGAAACAAACAGAGAGGGGCCGTAAAGTTGCTGAGGAGGAGCTGGTGGAAGATGGTGAACGTGTTGGACTCCTGCACTCTCAGGTAAATATTAATATAAATTGTGCTGCTGTTCAAGCATAATTATGAATATTGTATCTTGAATGACAATTGTCTTGATGTCCTAGAATACAAGCCTGCTGAACTCTAAGAAGAAGCTTGAAGCTGACCTAGTCCAGCTCCAAAGCGAAGTGGATGACACAGTTCAGGAAGCCAGGAATGCCGAGGAGAAAACCAAGCAGGCCATTACTGATGTAATTTGTTTTGTGTTGATAATTTTACTCCATGTAAATTATTCATTCTTCTCTTCTACGCATATTGTTTTAGAAGAACCATATACAGTAATTATGCCTTTTCTAAGGCTGCAATGATGGCTGAGGAACTGCAAAAGGAACAGGATACTTGTGCTCATATGGAGAGAATGCAAAAGAACCTGGAGGTTGCTGTCAGAAACCGGCAGCACTGCCTGGATCAGGCTGAGAACCGGGCCGTGAAGGTTGGAAAGAAGCAGCTTCAGGAACTTGAGTTTAGGATAAAATGGTTGTGTAAAAAAATAAATAAATAAAACCAGGTTATTAAAAAAATATGAATGCTACAATAGAACATTCTTTTCTCCAGGTGCTTGTGCTTGAGACGGAGGTTGAAGCAGAGCCGAAACGTGGAGCTGATGCTGTGAAGTGTGCCCGAAAATATGAGGAGAGTGAAGGAGCTCACTTACCAGGTAAAATTTATTATTACACATATAGAAAACATACCAGTCGATTCAAGAAAATGCATTTAAAGGTGTACTGTATACTCAAACTTGCTAGCCTGTTTTTTTTTTCTATCCCAGACTGAAGAGGACAAAAAAAAATTGACCAGGCTGCAGGAACCTGTTAAGTTACAGCTCAAGGTGAAGGCCTACAAGAGGCAGGCTGAGGAAGCGGTGGGTAATCTTTCCATATTAAAAATGAAAAGATTCTCTTTTTTCCAAAATGGTATTTTGACATTTAAAAATATAATTCTGTGTGGAAGAGCAGGCCAATTAATGTTCACCTGTCTAAGTGCAGAAAGGTCCAACATGAGCTAGAGGAGGCTGAGGAGCGTGCTGACATTAGTCTCAAGTCAACAAACTGAGAGCCAAAAGCTGTGACTTTGGCAAGGTAATTATGTATCAGCTTGTTGATATAACAGAAAATAATGTTAAATCTGTATTAAAGTATACTTTGTGGGATATTATTCCTTTGTTAGACTGAAATCAGTAATTGTGATTGAAAGTATTTTAATTTCATGTGAAACAATTTGTACTAAAAATGCATCTTTTACAGGGGAAAGAAGCAGCTGAATAAAGCAGTGTTTTTCATCATGAATCAATTAAATCACACTTTATGCTGAAAAAAAATAAAAGTATGCTTCTGCTCTTAAATTGTTTTCTATGTTGCTTTGTTTCAATTATAATTTCTGATCATTTTCATTTAATTTCTGTGTATATCAATACTGACCAGGAAAAAGGCATCACATTATGAACTATAACTTATCAGACAGCTCAATACAATTTGTCACACTCTGTCTGATTGTGATATCATATAATGGAGCTTTGTCTACTCATCACAATATGTTTTAAAAGCATTCTGATGTACTTTTCAGAGTGCTGAAATCATTTTGTGGAAATAACTAATTGAAAGCTCACCCACCCAAGTGTCTCTCAAAAAATGTAAATATTGGGAAACACACTACAGATATTATTGGTAATTAACTTGATTATAATGTAAGAAACCTATTAAAAGAAATTATATATTAACCATTTTCTGATCCATTCAGACACAGTACAAAATTCTAAATGTTAGTGATTTGTTCTTACTGTATATATAATCAATTTATCACTTCTGTAAGAAGATTCTTAACAAGCGCCCCAAAAAGCGACTTTAATGAGTGAGGGTTAAAACATTTTTTTCACAGTACAAAATCATCTGTTGCCTGTGACATTTAAAAAGGCCATAGCTCAACAACTGTTGTGTGTGAAGCCAAAAATGAACATGCAGCTATGTCTGCAGATTTAAGTGTTAATAGCATGATATGTGTGAATACCAGAGACATATCTGTTTCACATAATTACAAATAGTAATGCCATTTGTTGAGTAATAAACATATAACCTTTCATGCTTCTACCTTCCACTCATATAAGTTAATAATTACATGAGAAGAGTAAGAATCCTGTCTTTGGTTTGATACATGATTCATTTAATTAATGTGCTATCAAATAAAAGAATCAAAAGCAACGGGTCTACCTGCAATTAAATATTAAAATTAATTTTAAATAGGGGATATCCGCAATCTGTTTTTGTTGATGGAAATGTAACAGAATGTGTATGGTCCTGTGACAAATGTTGAAAGTCATGTAAGCATCAGCTGACCTCTATTTGGCATGTATTCCAAATTTAACTACTGCTTTGAAAGCAAAGCATGTTCACACAAAGGAAGACAAATGTTAGCATGCAGGAGGCCTGCATGAACAGTTGAACTGTTAATGCTAATATGTTGAGCATTGCAACAGCATTGCAATTATGTACAATAAGATTTGTTTTGTTGTCGTTTTGAAGTCCATGGCATGGTTTACCAATGAAAGTAAAAAGCAAAATATTTATTTTTTTCCAGGATCCAAGTGTTTGCTTAAAAATATTAGTTAAAAATGTATTAATAATAAAAACATAATTCAGTGTGAAGTCATTGTGGAAACAGCCTTCCTTTTGGTAATTGTATTGGAGCTATGTCTATTTGACAGAATGATAGAACTACTGGAATGTGGAACTGTAATATGTTCTTAGAATTTAAAATATCTCATCATGAATTTAAAGACTTAATTTTTTGCCCACAAGTGTCAAATGTTTTTGGGATGAGTATATATCAAATGCATCCATACATCCGGTTTTCTAGCAGGTGATTATTGAAATGGAAAAAGTCAGAAGTTTTAGGTCATCAAATGTTGGTGAACAAAATAAAATGTTTAAAAAAATATAATTATTCAAATATTGCCCACGAAACAGAAAATCTTGATATGATTTATTTTTAATGAAAAGTTGCCATTTACATTAACGGAGGGGGGGGGGGAGAGAACTTGGAACATGAAACAACTTTGGTGAGCCACGAGCTGCCACAGCTGTCTTGATGAAAATAAAAGATTGCGTGCCAAAGACGCATTAAAATGTGGTTGTAGTTCATTAAAGTCTTGATCACATTAACAAGGAAAAAGTCAATTTGTTTTATGTTAATGAATGATGATGAGAAAAAATATTAAGACATTGATTGCAAAACAACATACCAAATCAATTTGAATTGGTGCAAATAACCCCCCAAAATGGAATGCGCCTCGACGTGTTCCCCGAGATGTTAGCTTTCATCATGGCATGGCATTATCCATGCCACATTTGGCTCGTGCGCCCAATTTAACTCTTGCCATACAAGCAAATGACACTTGGTATAAAAGGAGATCATGGGGGCTGAGGCAGTGTGTGGTGGAGGACCCAGAAGACCCCAGTGTGTGGTAAGTAGAACCTCTCTCTGCTGAGGAGCAATTTAGTATATTCCTTGTTGAATATATAAATAATTACATTTTAAAACATTCAGTTCAGGATGGAATCTGCAATAAATCAGTAACAAAAATGTCATTTGATTGCAACAGGATTGTGACATTCAACTATTTAAAGGATAGACAGTCAGGTAAGAAAACTGTTCAATTACTTTGCATGTATAATCTTAAAGATATTACGTTACTTAAATTTGCAGCAGGGTGGTCTGCTGTTTAGCACATATGCTTCACTGTTCAGAGGTTGTGTGTTCGTATCTGGGCTTCAGGGTTCCTGTGTGGAGCTTGAATGTCCTCCTCATCGTGCCCGCATGGGTTTTCTCGGGTACTCCAGTTTCCTACCACATTCCAAAATCATACATGTTAGATTAATTGAAGACTCTAAATTGTCCTTTGGTGTGAATGTGAGTGTGAATGGTTGTGTCTTTGTTTGTCAATATGTGCCCTGCAATAGCCTGGTGACTAGTCCAGGGCGTTCCTTGCCTCTCGCCCAAAGTCAGCTGGGATAGTCTCCAGCACACCAACAACCCAAATGAAGAGTAATGAGTAATATAAGCTGCACAGTGTGTTGAGCTAATATCAAATTGTTGGTACAGTAAATGTAACTCCAAGTAGCAAATAATTACAAAACCCAACGCAATGAATTTTGATAAGTAATGTATTATTTGGGTTTAAATCATCTCGGTAAAATATTAACACAAAATATGAATTTGATAGAAATTACTCTAATTGCTACTCTAACAGACATAAACCGCCACCATGAGTACCGACGCAGAAATGGCCTTATATGGCAAAGCTGCCATCTACCTCCGTAAACCAGAGAAGGAGAGAATTGAGGCTCAAAGCAAACCATTCGATGCCAAGTCAGCCTGCTATGTGGCCGATGTTAAGGAGCTGTACTTGAAGGGAACAATCATCAAGAAAGATGGCGACAAAGTCACCGTCAAAGTCCTGGACACTGAGGAGGTTAGAATCTTCTCTTCTTAGGATAAACTCATGTGCTAAAAGCATGTGATCAGTTCTCAGTGTCCAGTTCCTTCTTTTAGGAGAAGACAGTTAAAGAAGATGACGTCACTCCAATGAACCCTCCCAAGTTTGATAAAATTGAGGACATGGCCATGATGACCCATCTCAATGAAGCCTCTGTCCTGTATAACCTCAAAGAGCGTTACGCAGCATGGATGATCTACGTAAGACAATCTGCCAAATGAGAAACAATATAGCATATACAGGACAATGTCGATTAATGTATATTTTAAGGCATAGGACTATAGTTAACGGTTTCACACATCTGATCTCTCTCAGACCTATTCTGGACTGTTCTGTGCCACTGTGAACCCCTACAAGTGGCTCCCAGTGTACGATTCTGAAGTTGTGAGTGCTTATCGAGGCAAAAAGCGTATGGAGGCTCCACCCCACATCTTCTCTGTCTCTGACAATGCATATCAATTCATGCTTACTGGTAAGTAATAAGATGAACATGTATAAATTCATAACTATTTGAGATCTCTGTGACAGACATACATTATTGGTTTCATGTTTTTGTTTTAACAGACAGGGAAAACCAGTCTGTCTTGATCACGTGAGTTATATGTTCATTTGTAAAGAAAGAAAAGCTTGTAAAAATATTTTAACAAGTTTGTTTCTATTCCCTAGTGGAGAATCTGGTGCTGGAAAGACTGTGAACACCAAGCGTGTCATTCAGTACTTTGCCACAATCTCAGTTGGTTCAGATAAGAAAAAAGAACAGGCAAAGTATCAGGTATGTTTATTTAGAAAAGAATAGCATTTGTTTTGAGAAGGTACGTTGAATTTATTTGTTGATGTTAATTCTAAATTGATAATAGGGGTCACTTGAGGATCAGATTATTGCTGCCAATCCTCTTCTGGAAGCCTACGGTAATGCCAAAACTGTGAGGAATGACAACTCTTCTCGTTTTGTAAGTATTGTGCAATTGCTATACAATATTTATTTTTCCATTTCAGAAATGAATGAATCTAATAAAAATCGGTCTTAATCGACAACAGGGTAAATTCATCCGAATTCATTTTGGCACAACTGGGAAACTGGCTAGTGCTGATATTGAAACATGTAAGTGCGCAATCCACACTGTGAAAACTCTTTGACGGCAACAGAAGTGAGAGAGACTTTGATTTCAATAAAATAATTGCAGATCTGCTGGAGAAGTCCAGAGTGACATTCCAGCTTCCTGATGAAAGAGGCTACCACATCTTCTACCAGATGATGACCAACCACAAACCAGAGCTGATTGGTATGGATTAGTATAGTCATTTCAAAATATGAGTCACATACGTTCAATGAAAAAGTTTGCTTCATATTACTTTTTTTTTTCCCACAGAAATGTCACTCATCACAACCAACCCCTATGACTTCCCTATGTGCAGTCAGGGTCAGATCGCTGTGGCCAGCATTGACGACAAAGTTGAGCTGGAAGCCACGGATGTGAGTGATTATTTTTCAAATATTGTCAATAATGTAAATAATCACCTACTAAATGTAAAATTATAAAGCATAATTTAATTGTTTTGAACCTTAGCCTTTGCATGAATACCTTATTTACATGCAGAATGCCATTGATATCCTGGGCTTCACTCATGAAGAGAAGATGAGCATCTACAAAATGACTGGTGCTGTCCTCCACCATGGTAACATGAAGTTCAAGCAGAAGCAACGTGAGGAGCAGGGAGAGCCTGATGGCACAGAGGGTACGTGGTATCCTCCAGAATCTGTTGAAAATGTTATTGCAATCAACAAAGTGCATATTCACTGTACTGTACAAAACATTTCAGATGCTGACAAGGTTGCCTACTTGTTGGGTCTGAACTCTGCGGACATGCTGAAGGCTCTATGCTATCCCAGAGTGAAAGTCGGAAATGAGTTTGTCACCAAGGGACAGACTGTACCTCAGGTAATATTAATCAAAATAATTGTAAAAATTGTAACAATCATTAAAGGTAGCACTTATGGTTCCCAACAAGCTAAAGTATGTGAAACATAGTCTATTCATGGATGGGCATCTTGTGACACAGCTCTATCAGTGGTTCTCAAACTTTTGACACCAAGTATCACCTAAATAATTACTTACCTCTCCAATGTCCCAGGACAACATTAAAATACAGTAGCGCAGATGGCCCAAGTAATTATATTCCAAAAATTATTTTAAATATTATTGTAATCAACTGCAACATTATGCCTAGCTTGAACATTAACATTACGCTTGTATATAGGATCATAAAAAAAATGCTTAAATAAGTTAATTCAAATTTAAATAAAACATTGTAAAATTTAAATAAAAATTGTACCTGAATAAATGTTTGAAAATAAAGTGTTTTAAAATATATTAAATACAAATATACTTAACTTTAGAGTTAAATACAGCTGAACTCTCCTGAACAAGTGAACTCTACTGAAAAAAAAAAGAAAGTCCAAGCTACTGTAACATTATTCACAGTTTGAAAATTTAATTCAGTGATTCCTTGTGTACCACTAGAGGGAGCCCACGTATCACTTGTGGTACTTGTACCAGACTTTGAGGACCATTGCATTAGATAATTTCCTACTGAATGACTAATTTAATATTGATTTTTAGGTCCTGAACTCTGTGACAGCCCTTGCCAAGTCCATCTATGAGAGGATGTTTTTGTGGATGGTCATCCGAATCAACCAGATGTTGGACACTAAGCAGTCAAGGCAGTTCTTCATTGGTGTCCTAGATATTGCCGGCTTTGAAATCTTTAATGTAAACTTCATTCATGTGCAAAAACACATTTGGGCAATGATCCTTGTAGTAACTAGTATATGACTGATGTAATAATCTGTCCTCCCACAGTTCAACAGCATGGAGCAGTTGTGCATTAACTTCACCAATGAGAAGTTGCAACAGTTCTTCAACCACCATATGTTTGTCCTGGAACAAGAAGAGTACAAGAAGGAGGGTATTATCTGGGAGTTCATTGACTTTGGCATGGATCTAGCTGCCTGCATTGAACTGATTGAAAAGGTATGCATTTGACTCAAAGGCTTACTTGGTTATTAACATGAACTAAACAGAATCACTTTAAATATGCTTCTTCCTATTCTTTCAGCCCATGGGTATCTTCTCTATCCTTGAAGAGGAGTGCATGTTCCCCAAGGCCACAGATACATCCTTCAAGAACAAGCTGTATGATCAGCATCTTGGCAAATGTAAAGCCTTTGAGAAACCAAAGCCTGCAAAGGGCAAGGCTGAGGCCCACTTCTCCCTGGTGCACTATGCTGGTACTGTGGACTACAACATCAGTGGATGGCTTGACAAGAACAAGGACCCATTGAATGAGTCTGTTGTGCAGCTGTATCAGAAATCTTCAGTTAAACTCCTGGCTTTCCTTTATCCTCCTGTTGCAGCTGACGGTATGCTGATAAAAGAGATGTTCAATATGTTAAATTACATGCATATTAAATATTGTTCTAATGCTATATCTCCCCCCAAAATGCCAAGCAGAAACTGGTGGCAAAAAGGCAGGCAAGAAGAAGGGTGGTTCTATGCAGACTGTATCATCACAGTTTAGAGTAAGGTCTAGTTTGCAAAAACAAGTGATTTCCATTGCATATTACATTTTATTGACATTAAATTACATTAACACTCACTTTCAGGAAAACTTGGGCAAACTGATGACTAACTTGAGGAGCACCCATCCTCACTTTGTGCGTTGCCTGATTCCTAATGAGTCAAAGACTCCAGGTAATGTATGTTTTAAAACTCTCAGTTGAATGTAATTTAAAGTTCTCAAGACTTGCGGGCATAATACCTGATTTCTAGTTGTAGTATTCCACTGTCAAAATAACTGCTATGGAGTGTTCCCCTTTCCACAGGTCTGATGGAGAACTTCCTGGTCATCCACCAGCTTAGGTGTAACGGTGTGCTAGAGGGTATCAGAATCTGCAGGAAAGGTTTCCCGAGCAGAATCCTCTATGGTGACTTCAAGCAGAGGTATCATTACCAATCGTTTTTTATTTTTTTATTTTTTTTCATCATCAATAAAAATCAATCATAAATAGTGACAGGATCAATTGACTCTCATAATAAAAAGGTATAAGGTGCTGAATGCCAGCGTCATCCCTGAGGGCCAGTTCATTGACAACAAGAAGGCTGCTGAGAAGCTGCTTGGGTCAATTGATATTGACCATGACCAGTACAGATTTGGTCACACCAAGGTAAACAGCTCTTCCCTAAACGGATTTGACAAAAAACATTTGATGAATTGTTATTTTAATGTATCAAGTTTTAGATTTAATATTTATAGCCAGCCATTTATGTCTTTAGGTGACATAGCAAGTTTGTAAAAATTTTTTTCAATCTGGTTAGGTGTTCTTCAAAGCAGGTCTTCTGGGTACCCTTGAGGAAATGAGAGATGAGAAGCTGGCAGCTCTTGTCACCATGACTCAGGCCCTTTGCCGTGGGTTCCTCATGAGAAAGGAGTTTGTAAAGATGATGGAGAGGAGGCATGTTGTGAATTCTAAAAACAGACTCAGGATTATTCAAAAAAGATTTGTACATAACTGAAAATGTCCATACACAGGGAGGCCATCTTTACCATCCAGTACAATGTGCGCTCATTCATGAATGTCAAACATTGGCCATGGATGAAGGTGTACTACAAGATTAAGCCTCTGCTGAAGAGTGCTGAAACAGAGAAAGAGCTGGCCCAGATGAAGGAAAACTATGAAAAGATGACCACTGACTTGGCTGCTGCTCTTGCCAAGAAGAAGGAACTTGAGGAGAAGATGGTTTCTCTTCTGCAGGAGAAGAATGATCTGCAGCTGCAAGTTGCATCTGTGAGTAACAAGCCACTGACAAATTTTGTTTGTAACCACTGATTTGTGTCATTACATCTGTTTGTTTAATATGAAACAGGAATCAGAGAATCTGTCTGATGCTGAGGAGAGATGCGAGGGTCTTATAAAGAGTAAGATCCAACTGGAAGCCAAACTCAAGGAGACAACTGAGAGGTTGGAGGATGAAGAGGAAATCAATGCTGAGCTTACTGCAAAGAAGAGAAAACTAGAGGATGAATGCTCTGAGCTCAAGAAGGATATTGACGACCTGGAGCTTACCTTGGCCAAGGTGGAGAAGGAGAAACACGCCACTGAGAACAAGGTGTGCAATTTTTTATATATTGAAAAGCGACCCACATCATACAGCACAACATTTGTACTCTGTAATAATAATTAAAAAAAATCGTATTTGTTTATATTTGTAGGTGAAGAACCTGACTGAGGAGATGGCTTCTCAGGATGAGAGCATTGCAAAGCTGACCAAGGAGAAGAAGGCCCTTCAGGAGGCTCATCAGCAGACTCTTGATGACCTGCAGGCTGAGGAAGACAAGGTCAACACTCTGACCAAAGCCAAGACCAAGCTTGAGCAGCAAGTGGATGATGTAAGTTTTGACAAGTCATTTGTACTAGGAAAAAACAAGATGTGCCTTGAATGCCATAATGACAAAAAACATATTACTCTGCAGCTTGAGGGTTCTCTGGAACAAGAGAAGAAGTTGCGTATGGACCTGGAGAGGGCCAAGAGGAAGCTTGAGGGTGACCTGAAACTGGCTCAGGAATCTATCATGGACCTTGAGAATGACAAACAGCAGTCTGATGAGAAACTTAAAAAGTAAAAGCATCATTCTTCATCTGGTTATATATTATCAACAATCATTTCCAAAGCGGCGGCACGGTGGACGACTGGTTAGGACACCTGGTTAGGACACCTGCCTCACAGTTCTGAGGACCCGGGTTCAAATCCGGCCTCGTCTGTGTGGAGTATGCATGTTCTCCCCGTGCCTGCGTGGGTTTTCTCCGGGCACTCCGGTTTCCTCTCACATCCCAAAAACATGCACGTTAATTGAACACTCTAAATTGCCCGTAGGTGTGAATGTGAGTGCGAATGGTTGTTTGTTTGTATGTACCCTCCAATTGGCTGGCGACCAGTTCAGGGTTTACCCCTTCTCTCACCCGAAGATAGCTGGGATAGTTTCCAGCACAACCGCGACCCTAGTGAGGATAAGCGGTACGGACAATGAATGAATTTACAAAGCTAGGCATCACTAAATACTTATAATCTTCACAGGAAGGACTTTGAAATTAGTCAGCTTCTTAGCAAGATTGAGGATGAGCAGTCAATGGGTGCCCAGCTCCAGAAAAAGATAAAGGAACTTCAGGTAAAATAGCCTAAATATTTCAGAAATTATTGATGTGTCAATGTATTTTTTTTTCAATTAAATTATGCAATTAAAAGCATAACAATAACATGCTCTAATAGGCCCGAATTGAGGAACTGGAGGAGGAAATTGAGGCTGAACGTGCTGCTCGTGCAAAGGTTGAGAAGCAGAGAGCTGATCTCTCTCGGGAACTGGAGGAGATCAGTGAAAGGCTGGAGGAGGCAGGAGGTGCCACTGCTGCTCAGATTGAGATGAACAAAAAGCGTGAGGCTGAGTTCCAGAAGCTGCGCCGTGATCTTGAGGAGTCCACCTTACAGCATGAGGCCACTGCTGCTGCTCTGCGCAAGAAGCAGGCTGACAGTGTGGCTGAACTGGGTGAGCAGATTGACAACCTCCAGCGTGTCAAGCAGAAGCTTGAGAAGGAAAAGAGTGAATACAAGATGGAGATTGATGATCTATCCAGCAACATGGAGGCTGTTGCTAAAGCAAAGGTGAATGTTACACAGTGTTCATTTAATCTATAGAAAGTCAATATGAGACTAATAATGCTAATAACATTTTCAAACTACCAGGGAAATCTTGAAAAGATGTGCCGTACTCTTGAGGACCAACTGAGTGAACTGAAGACTAAGAATGATGAGAATCTCCGTCAACTAAATGACCTGGGTGCACAGAAAGCCCGTCTTCTGACAGAAAATGGTATGCATGTGACAGTCAAACTACACTGGTAGATTTCATGTGAAATTAATAATAACATAATAATAACACACAAACTAATGCTACATGATGATGTTCAAACAAGGTGAATTTGGCCGTCAAATTGAGGAAAAGGAAGGTCTTGTCTCACAGCTGACCAGAGGTAAACAAGCCTTTACACAGCAGATTGAGGAACTGAAGAGACAGATTGAAGAAGAAGTCAAGGTAAGAAACATCACTCCCAACAACAATTTTGTTTTAAGGTAGAAATGTGCTTGTAAAATATGTTCGGGTTACCAGGCAAAGAATGCTCTTGCCCATGGACTTCAATCAGCCCGCCATGACTGTGATCTGCTGAGGGAGCAGTTTGAGGAGGAGCAGGAGGCCAAGGCTGAGCTGCAGCGTGGAATGTCCAAGGCCAACAGTGAGGTGGCTCAGTGGAGAACTAAGTATGAAACTGATGCCATCCAGCGCACTGAGGAGCTTGAGGAAGCCAAGTGAGTATGATTTTAAATTTAGAAAATTCGAATACAGTACTGCATATTTACAGGAGCTTTATCTCAGCTGGCTATTTTTCATTTGACTTGGAAGGATGTAATTATCTTTTACATCAAATGACATCTTAGAGAGTATCATTATTTAATGGCTTGCAGTAATATGATGAAAATTTAATTTATTATGTATTATATTAAATAAATTTAATTACTATACTATGTGATTACATGTTGCTGGATGAAGTAGTTAGTTTTTTTATTTTTGAGATTGGACATGTTTCACTCATTAACATTTTTAAACAGGAAAAAGCTGGCACAGCGCCTCCAGGAGGCTGAGGAACAGATTGAGGCTGTGAATTCCAAGTGTGCTTCTCTCGAGAAAACCAAACAGAGACTCCAGAGTGAAGTGGAAGACCTCATGATTGATGTGGAGCGGGCCAATGGGCTTGCTGCCAATCTTGACAAAAAGCAGAGGAACTTTGACAAGGTAAAACTAATACTAAGTTCTCCCATGACATGCAAAAAGAGACATAAACATGCATTTAACACTTTGTACTGTATAAATGGTTAAATTAGGTGTTGGCAGAGTGGAAGCAGAAGTTCGAGGAGGGCCAGGCAGAGCTTGAGGGAGCTCAGAAGGAGGCTCGTTCTCTTGGCACTGAGCTGTTCAAGATGAAGAATTCTTATGAGGAAGCTTTAGATCAACTGGAGACAATGAAGCGTGAAAACAAGAATCTTCAACGTGAGTTTGTCACGGAATTTGGCAACTCTTAATTCATGTTCATTTTCCATGCAAATAATGTAGTGGAAGAAACAATTTTAATTTGAAACCCTCTTCATCTCTTTGCAGAGGAGATCTCTGATCTGACTGAACAGATTGGAGAGACCGGAAAGAGCATCCATGAGCTCGAGAAGGCCAAGAAACAGGTGGAGACAGAGAAGTCTGAAATCCAAACTGCTCTTGAAGAGGCCGAGGTGATTTAAACTAATAGGATGGTGCCAAATAAATTTTTCCAAGCTGAGTGCAAAGACTAATAGTTTATCCTCAATTACATAGGGAACGCTGGAACATGAAGAGTCTAAGATCCTGCGTGTCCAGTTGGAGCTCAACCAGATTAAAGGAGAAGTGGACAGGAAGCTGGCAGAGAAAGATGAGGAAATGGAGCAGTTTAAGAGGAACAGCCAGAGGGTGATTGACTCGATGCAGAGCACTTTGGATTCTGAGGTCAGGAGCAGGAATGATGCCCTGAGAATCAAAAAGAAGATGGAGGGAGACTTGAATGAGATGGAGATTCAGCTGAGTCATGCCAATCGGCAGGCTTCTGAATCTCAGAAGCAGCTGAGAATCGTGCAGACACAGCTGAAGGTATTGCAATCTGATGAGCTACGACATGCGCTGTGATCACTGTTCCCTCATGTTTCCATTCAGTCACTTGATCCCTTGATTTTCACCAGGATGCACAACTGCACCTTGATGATGCCGTGAGAGCACAGGATGACCTTAAGGAACAAGCTGCTATGGTGGACCGCAGGAATGGCCTCATGGTAGCTGAAATTGAGGAACTTAGGGCTGCTCTGGAACAAACAGAGAGGGGCCGTAAAGTTGCTGAGCAAGAGCTTGTAGATGCCAGTGAACGTGTTGGACTCCTGCACTCTCAGGTAAATAGTATGCGTTTAAAAAAATAAAAAAATAAACATTTCATGCGGCGTATTATTCAACACTTGAGCCTTTTATTGATGTTATGTTTTGAATGACAATCATCTTGATGTCTCAGAACACAAGTCTTCTGAACACGAAGAAGAAGCTTGAGACTGACCTTGTCCAGATCCAGAGTGAAGTTGATGACACAGTTCAGGAAGCCAGGAATGCTGAGGAAAAAGCCAAGAAGGCCATTACCGATGTATGCTTCCTGGTTCATTGCTTTGTGTTTTAATTAATTCCTTGTATATAAATTTCTAATGACAAAAAAATTATCCTGTCCTTTGTAGGCTGCAATGATGGCTGAGGAGCTGAAGAAGGAACAGGATACGAGTGCTCATCTGGAGAGGATGAAAAAGAACCTGGAGGTTGCTGTCAAGGACCTGCAGCACCGCCTGGATGAGGCTGAGAACCTGGCCATGAAGGGTGGCAAGAAGCAGCTTCAGAAACTTGAGTCTAGGGTAAGACATTAATTTCAAGAAACTCAAAGCATGTTATTAAAAAGCATGAATGTAAAAACAATTCCCAGGTGCGAGAGCTTGAGACAGAGGTTGAGGCTGAGCAGAGACGTGGAGGTGATGCTGTTAAGGGTGTCCGAAAATATGAGAGGAGAGTGAAGGAGCTCACTTACCAGGTAAATATCATCATTAGCATGCAATTGTCAAATAAATTACCTTAAACCCATATGTATTCAAACTTCCAAACTTGATTTTTCTATCACAGACTGAAGAGGATAAGAAAAACGTTATCAGACTGCAGGATCTGGTTGATAAATTGCAGCTCAAGGTGAAGGCCTACAAGAGGCAGGCTGAGGAAGCGGTAAGAATGTATAAGAAAAATAATAACTGTCCAACATTTATAAAATTCACTGCTAAATAATTTAGGCTGTAAAGTTTAATGTATTTTTAACTTAATTATTTTTTTTTGTCTGACTTTCCAGGAGGAGCAGGCCAATGTTCACCTCTCCAAGTGCAGGAAGGTCCAGCATGAGCTGGAGGAGGCTGAGGAGCGTGCTGACATTGCAGAGTCGCAAGTCAACAAACTGAGAGCCAAAAGCCGTGACTCTGGAAAGGTGAAAACAAATAAAATTAGATGGCTAATGTCTATACTAGGCAAATGTTTTTGTTACATGCAGTATAAAATGTATTTTTATTTTAAGTATTAAATGTTTTTACAGGGGAAGGATGCAGCTGAATAAAGTCGATTCTTTGATGGGCTGTTTCAACTCATATAATATGATGTGAAATATACCAGAATAAAAATCTTTTGAAATAATAAAAATCTCTACGGTATTTTTTTGTGTCTGACAATGTGTTGTTTGGAATAGTATACTTGATCTTACAGTCCTAATGTAATCAATTTCATTGTTTACCAAAGAACATTTAGAAGTTCAGTCTTTAACTCGTTTGAAAATTTAAAACTTGTACTTGATTACAGATTTACTTTTGATTACAGATTGACTTTTTTAAATTAATATTCAAACTCATTCACTGACATTTTTTCCAACACAACTAGTTCTTCCAAAGACTTCTCAATAGGACAGGCCTCCCAGGCAATTGCCTCACGCCCTGATTAGAAGGGGGCTCCAAGAGACCGCTCACATTGGCCCTTATTAATGACACTACAACAACAAACTATCTGAAATCTCCTGCAAAGAGCCTTTTCCTTGCTGTTGCTGGCTGGTAACTTATAGGGTCCCCGAGAAATGGCTGATATTGCTCCATATCAATGACACAACTAAACACCTCAATGACAATTAAGGATTTGGAAAATATCTCCTACCAGCAGGCTTGTTGTCAAATATGTCATCTGTCAGTTTTCTAAAAGATATGTTTATATATCTTCCTGGTATTTGTTTTTGGAGGGAGGCCTCCATGGTCCTTCTTGACTAGACCCCCTAGGGGTAGAAACGCCCCTCAGTTGATCATCCTAATCCATCCATCTTCTGCCACTTATCCACAGTTGTTTCATAGGGGCAGCGAATCAGTAACAAAGGGCAGCATTGGCAGAGTCCAACCCACACTGGAAACGAATCCAACTTAACTGTAGGCAATGAGGACCAAACTCTGACACCAGTGGTTCAGAGACCAAACATCCTGTATCAGGGGGTCAGTAACCCAAATCCTTCAAGGACCACCCACGGGACTCTTCATGAAACACAGTCGAACACCTTCTGCAAGTCCACAAAACACTTGAAGACTGGTTGGGTTCATTCCCATGCACCCTGCTGAGGCTGTAGAACTGTTCCACTGAACCACACTGCTCCTCCTAAATTTAAGGTTTAACTTTACAATGGAAACTTCTCTCCAGATCACCAAAGAGTCTGTGGGTTGTGATCCCCTTGTAGTTAGGACACACAAAGCCTTGTCAAGTCCCTCGAAAGATGCCTGTGAATATTCTCAATTTCATACTCAGGGCATTAAATCTATCGCAACTGGACTGTTCTGGTGGTCTTAAAAGAGGTTTCACCTATCACCCGAGCAGGCTTCATTAGTTCATGCACCAGCCCAGGTTTTGGTATTTATGCTCCAAGATGGAGGCACGCCCCAAAAAGTAGTTCACATGTGTGGATCTCAAAGACAATAAGTAACTTGTTTGACTGTGATGTCCTTATTGGAGTGATAGGGGCCTCCGTGTTGGGGTTGAGAGAAAATCCAAACACACTGACCAATACTTAGTTTTTGCCTTACACCACCCACTGGAACACAAACTGGGTGTTATCAGAACCCTATAATACAGAGGATTTCATGCTATTTCTTACTGAACATTTTTTAGCTCACTTGGGACGAGATTATTGAGACTAATATGGGTACTAAGCCGAATACTATCTGGCTACCTTCTCCCACCTGAAACACTCACACAACCCGTTAGTGTAGCAAAAGAGACAAGCTTGCTTCACCCTCTAACCTTGGAAACTCGTTAAAGATCTGTTTTCAATCTTAGGACCTTTGTCTTCCTTTGGTACTGTAGCTGCAGCTTTTAATACAGCCTCAATTCAACTCTACTCTAAAGACCCAACCTTGGCCCAGAGAGTATTTGCAATATATTACACTGTCAAATCTCTGCTTTATCGAAAAAGTCTTGAACAAATTGTTGCCTGCAGTTAGTACAAAATGTCTACGACACTACAAGGATGAGAACATTTTGATCATATTAACCCTATACTATCCTCCACCTGAACGTCACGAAAGACAACGCTTTCTGGGTTAAGAAAATGGATCGATGGCAAGGACATTTTGACAAACATTATCAATTGGTAGAAAAACCTGAATTGGTACTGGGAGATTCAGGTCACGAAGGGGGAAAAGGTGGCAATTCACAAAGTTACTGTTACACTATACGGGACTAAGGTATGTAGGGGAGAAGAAAAGGGAAAAGGAAAGAGAGAAAATAAGTAAGTGGTTAGATAAAAAAAGAGGAAGAAGGACAAATCAGAAAGACTGAGCCTTTGCTTCCTGGGTTACACCGTCTAAAAGACAGACTAGTTGTAGAAATAATCCATCCATCCATTTTCTGAGCCGCTTCTCCTCACTAGGGTCGCGGGCGTGCTGGAGCCTATCCCAGCTGTCATCGGGCAGGAGGCGGGGTACACCCTGAACTGGTTGCCAGCCAATTGCGGGGCACATAGAAACAAACAATCATTCACACTCACAGTCATGCCTATGGGCAATTTAGAGTCTCCAATTAATGCATGTTTTTGGGATGTGGGAGGAAACCGGAGTGCCCGGAGAAAACCCACGCAGGCACGGGGAGAACATGCAAACTCCACACAGGCGGGGACGGGGATTGAACCCCGCACCTCAGAACTGTGAGGCTGACGCTCTAACCAGTCGCCCACCGTGCCGCCTTGTAGAAATAAAACTTCTAAAAAACAAAAAACCGTCCATCTTTAAGAAATCCGCAGTGAACTTTAAAATCGCTGAAAAAGAACAAGCTCTGTGTACAGTGATGAATGTACTTGCATTGGTGGGGATGATTGAACCAAAAGATGATGCCATGATTATGGCATGAAAAAAGGAAAAAGAGAAAGAAAGGAGGATGAAATTGAAAAAATAAAAAATAAATAAAAAATACATTAAAAAAAAACACCATATGCACAGGCACCACAAACTTCCTCACTATACCTAGAACTAACAGTACTTCACTTTATGAAAAGATGGATAGACAAAAAGACTTCTGAAAACAGTGAGATAGAACAAATGCAAAAAACCTTGCTAAAACTGCTAATAGGTGCTGCTCGAGAAAATGTGTCAGAAAAATAAATAAATAAATAAAAACCAGGCACTATCTGTCATGGCACCTCAGTTATTGTCGCAGGACCTGACGTGGGCCACTTTGCTACTACAGCAGCAGACTAGAGGGTGTCAGAGGTGGTTTCAGGGGTCACTCCCGCGGCGCAAACTCCATAAGATGCTTTGCATGTGGAAAAACTGGACACGTTGCACATGTCTGTCGAGGCCCTGCTGAAAAGCACAGAGTAACTACAGTTGTTACGCCTGTGGACAAGAGGGACACACTGCCAACTGTTGTCCCAACCTGCTGCCCAGAGGACGTGGTGAAACAACAGGATGAGGCAGGGGAAATGTGCCAAAGAGACATTTTACAGAAATGTAATGCTGCCATTGTCTGTGCAGTACACGGACTTGACATTGTGTTTCCAGATGGAACCATGCTGCCGGTCAAAGAAGACCTGCGTACACATGTGCTGGCATGTGTCCGACAAAAAACTGTGACTTCTGTTGCTGACATCTATTTGGGACTGCTCGACACGTGTCAAATAAATAACAGCGTGCTTTGCTGAGTGGAAGCCGTGGGTTGTGTCCTTGGGACCATTCCTGCCACTCCCTGACCCTCCACATTGTAAAAACTATCAGACACTCATGGTACTTTACCAACTGATAGAATAGTGGTTGGAGGAGAGGGTGTTGCGGCAGTGGTTGACCTGACATCGAATTTATTGCCTTGGTTCAAAATGCCATTTTCTGCGCCTCACATTTCATTGGCACTTAAACGGGAAGGATTAAGAAATCTGCTGGCAAAACTCAATTGGACACATGATGAGAAAGAACTCTTCATACAAATTAAACAAGAATTAAGTCAAGACATTACTTTGGTACTTCCTAACTATAAACTACCGTTTCATTTGGACATCTCTAACAAAACTTATACTACCGCTGCAGTATTCTACCAACTAGTACGGGGTGAAAGAAAGGTACTACTACACACAAGTGTTTTGTTAGAACCAATAGTAGCACGTGCATCTGACTGCGAGAGGTATGCAGCAGCAGCTGCGGCTCTTATAGAAAAATGCGCACATGGTGCTCATGCAGCCGCCCTGCTACACACCACACACTCCACAACCGCTTTCATCAACTCACGACTATTTACCTTTCAAACAAGCGAAAAATTTTAATATTATCATTGTTACAACAACCGCATATTCACTTTACACCTGTCAATACTAACATGGCCGACGGTGTAACTGAAAGAATGCATTGGTGTGAGGAGAAGGCTAGAAAAGACAAAGCATGTCGTTCAGATTTATTGTCAGAACCGTTGAAGGGAGGGAGAAAGTTGTTTACGGATGGTTGTTGTTATAGGAAAAACAATGGGGAACTAGTGGCTGGATGGGTTGTAATTGAACTAGTAGTGAACGAAAGGAGTCGTTGAACGTATGAATGCAACTTTAAAACAAAAATTGGCTAAATGCTGTGCACAGTCAAATATGTCATGGTTGAGAGCTCTCCCAATTGTGCTCATGTCCATCAGAGCATCTGTAAATAGTACACACAAACTCAGCCCTTTCAAAATATACCATGGTTTTTCTTTTTCTTTTTCTATTCCTGGTCCAGGTTCTGGCTCATCTTTTGAGTCACTTTCTTCCTTGTCGCGACTGTCTTACTTTGATCAATTAAGAGGTGTTCTGTCCAGCTTTACAGGCATCCAGTTGGACGGCGATAAACCACCTGCATCTGTTTGGCTTCGAGTGATAAAGAGGAAGTGGTCTGAACCAAGGTGGACCGTTCACCGTGACTGCGAGGACTTCACACGCCTACCAACTTGAAGGAAAAGGGACTACCTCGTTCCTCAGGTCACAATGTCATGTTGCCAAACCACTTTGATTGTTTCATTAGTGTTGCATTTTTTTTTTTGCCTCAAGTTGCATTCGGCAAACAGGGGGAATTTAGTAGACCAACAATTCATAGAGCAGGAGAAAGGGTACAAATTTTAGCTTTAGCCACAGGATACACACAACAAAACCTGTTGATAGCTTACTTACAAGAAACGGCCTGACTTGGCAATTTTGGGGATTGTATAATGTGTGCAGCCGCACGACCCACTGTATGTTCAGCTCCAGGACCAATTATGGATATTGATTCACTAAATTGCATGATTGAAATATACAAAATAAACCATAACGTTAGCTCTCGATGCACCAAGTATGAGAATATGTGGCCAAAATTACCTAAAAGTACAGTACCACTCATGGCCCATTATGCAGAAGGAAATTACACTTGTTTAAAGCATGACAGAATTAACCAGAACAAAACTAAATATGTGGGGGTATTTCCATTTTGTCATAATATAATAGTTGTCACTACATGGGGAAATATTACGATATTGAGCAAAAGGTCTTTAGGTGATTTGGCATATATGTGTGAAATTAATGTAGTACGAGCTGTATTACCTGACAAATGGAAAGGGACATGTACGATGATTTCATATGTGGCGTCAACTACTGTAATTTTCGCCAAGGATCAAATAACGAGACCAAAACCAGAAACTAATGTGATTTCAAAGAGATCAATCAGCGATAATTGGTCAGAGGACAGAACCACATACATCGATGGCATTGGAGTGCCCAGAGGAGTTCCAAATGAATACAAACTGATTGATCAAATTGCAGCAGGATTTGAAAATATGCCCATCATCTCTGCATTGTTCCCAGTAACTCCAAACAAGAATGTGGATAGGATCAACTTTGTGTATTACCATTTGCAAAGAGCAGTAAACTTAACCAGTGATGCCATTGAAGGCTTAGCTGAACAATTGGCCCCCACTTCCCTAATGGCAATTCAAAACTGCATGGCCCTTGACATGATCCTTGCCGAAAAGAATGGTGTTTGTGCAATGTTGGTCCACAATGTTGTACTTTTATTCCTAACAACACAGCCCCGGATGGAAAAGTAACGAGAGCGCTACATGGGTTACAAACTTTGGTTGCTGAAATGGCAGATTCAACAGGCGTTTCCAACCTCCTGGAAGATTGCGCTACGGCGTGGTTTGGAAAATGAAAACACCTTATGGTCACGGGAGTGGTGGAAAAGAATATGAACCAGCCGGAATCACAGATGTTGATGACCTCCGAAGGAGCTCCTACTCCTGAAGTTCTGCTCACACAAGACGACGTCGTGTCCAGATGGATGAATTATTGATTAAGAATATACAGTGTCTTTTCTCTTAGCATGTTACGGGGCTTGTCTTTTTCCCTCCTCAAATCAATATATGGGGAGGTTTTTGGCCTGTCTCAAGAGTAGTACTGCTTTATGAAGAATGCTTAGCTCATGACTACGTTGTTTATATATCCTCTTATAGCCTTCCACATAGAGTAGTACTGCTTAGGGTATGTTACATAGTCCCACTATGTAAACAGGGGAATTGTTGGATTGTTCTATTTGTACTCATGAAGCTATGTTCCTTTCTTTAACAATTAAGTTCCAGTTCCAAAACATCCAAGGCCAGAGAGGTGCCCACATTTTAGGATGACTCCCTTTTCTTATTTATTGCACCCAAGGTAGATAACAGAAGAATGATGTTCTTAGAATGACTCCCTTTTCTTTATAGCACCCAAGGTAGATTACTGAAGAATGATGGTTTTAGGGTGACTCCCATTTTCTGATAACACCCAAGGCCAGAGGTACCTTCTGCTAAACATATATCAAAACTTCTGCTGAACAGTCATAACGAAACCTTCTGACGTGTATAAAAGGAGTTAGCTCAAATAAACAAGGTGTGTCATTCACTGAACCTGCACTCTGGTGGGCAGTTGTTTGAATGCACCCTGAGACTCAGCACGTTGGTGTCTTGTTTTTTCCTCTCTCTTTGGACAAAGAAAACGAACACGCAAGGACGATTGAAGGTTCCATGATCTATTGAACATTGACATTATATTACGTCCTTAACACTATCCCTATCTTATCCTTAGCAGATTGAGTAGTCGAACAAAAACTGATGCTACTCCAGACTTATACAATGTTTCAGAGTGGAAGTAAGGGATTGCTGTCATCTGATTGGTCCACCGCCGACTGTTGTCCTCATTGTCCTCCAAAACAATGGCCATTTGCCGTCTCCACAGTCTTGCATCTAATGTTTATAGTGGCTCCCCGCAGTCATTGTCTTCCTTGACATCTGGTTTCTGCTGGATCAGTATCCATCCTGCTGGGAGCTTTCATGCATCACAGCCCCACACCCTTATCTGATTTACATTATGCTATACTGCAATAAACATCCTTGTCTACCCTCCAAACCAATTAAACCATGAAACTCTATATTACCTTCATGAACAATCGGAACTTAATCAGTTTATGAAATTATTCGTTCGTTGAGCTTGGCCGCCGCCCGCCACCGTGAGGCGAGCGAGTCGGCTGGGAGCGGAAACGGAACTGCTAAAGCGTTCTGTCACTCACGTCTGAATCTTCGGCGAATGACCAAAGAGCAACCAGAATGCAGACAGGGGCAGAACTTCATTAAATGTACTGCCATGTGATTTGCGATTCGCCAGCGTTGTCACTCACTTCAGCGAATGACGAATGACCAGCCAGCTTCAGGCAGCAGCGTGCAGGCGGGGGAGGGACTTAAGTGAACTGAATGTACTGAAGAACTGAAGAGTGATTCGTTCGGGGGAGGGACTTAAAGTGAGCAGAATGTCCTTGTCTACTGGTGTAATGAAGAATTGAAGAACTGAAGAGTGATTTGTTCGTTGATCTTCATTCGCGATCCGTTAGACACGAGTGATTAATTCGTTGAACTTCTTCGTTCACGATCCGTTAGACCCGAGTGATTCGTTCGTTGAACTTCGTTCGCTAAGGAGCGATGTACTAGTACGATGATTGATTCGTTTGCGCAAGGAACGACGTACTCATGAGTGATTTTAACCACAAGTCCTGACGTCCTTTCTCCAAGCGAATGTTGAGTCACTCAAGCACATGAAAACAAGCACACATATTTAAAATATATAATAATATTTAAAAATTAATAATAAATATATATACGTACACATACTTATCATTCTCTGTGTCTTTATTATAGCTTTTTATTTAATAATAATAATAATAATAATAATAATAATAATAGCCGGCACGGTGGACGACTGGTTAGAGCGTCAGCCTCACAGTTCTGAGGAGCGGGGTTCAATCCCCGGCCCCGCCTGTGTGGAGTTTGCATGTTCTCCCCGTGCCTGCGTGGGTTTTCTCCGGGCACTCCGGTTTCCTCCCACATCCCAAAAACATGCACGTTAATTGAAAACTCTAAATTGCCCGTAGGTGTGAATGTGAGTGTGAATGGTTGTTTGTTTGTTTGTGCCCTGCGATTGGCTGGCAACCAGTTCAGAGTGTACCCCGCCACCTGCCCGATGATAGCTGGCATTTGCTCCAGCTCGCCCGCGACCTAGTGAGGAGAAGCGGCTCAGAAAATAGATGCATGGATGGATGGATAATAATAATAATAATAATAATAATAGGGTGGCACAGTGGATGACTGGTTAGCACATCTGCCTCACAGTTCTGAGGACCGGAGTTCGTGTGGAGTTAGCATGTTCTCCCCGTGCCTGCGTGGATTTTCTCTAGGTATTCCGGTTTCCTCCCACATCCCAAAAACATGCATGGTAGGTTGATTGAAGACTCTAAATTGCCCGTAGGTGTGAATGTGAGTGTGAATGGTTGTTTGTTTATGTGTGCCCTGCGATTGGCTGGCGACCGGTTCAGGGTGTAACCCGCCTCTCACCCGAAGGTAGCTGGGATGGGCTCCAGCACGCCCGCGACCCTAGTGAGGATAAGCGGTACAGAAAATGGATGGATGGATGAATGAAAATGTTTTCTATTAAAGGACCAGTTTGTTGTAAAATACAATTATATACAATATACATAAGTAAATGGTCCCCCTCCAGCTTTCCACCAGTTTGGGGGTCCTTGTCCTGGAAATCATATTGGCAGGCTGGAATCGCGTTAAATAAGAGATAAGCCAACTCTGAAGAGCAAAATAGCAGGCAAGTTTATAGAGTAAAATACTGTAATATGCGATAACGTTAGACAGGTACATAAACATGGACTGGAAACAAATTAGCATGTCACCGCTGCTAAGTGACTTGAGAAAATGAACCTATAATGTAAAGGTACCTTAATATAATACAACTTTCTAATAGAAGATAATTTTTATTAGTCCCACAGTGGGGAAATTTGCATCATTGCAGCAGCAATAGTGAATACAGGAAATACAAAAAGAGCATGCAAGACAAGACATTTGGCTGCAGATCCGTCCAACCTGGGATACGAACCGGCAACCCTCCACTGAGTCACGGCGCCCACATATACTAGAAGTACGAACAAACATTACTTGTATTGACAGCAGAAAGTCTAACGAGGTGTGTTTTCTGCGGATTCAGCGGATAGGCCCACAGTGTATGACATTAGAGCAGTGGTTCTCAAATTCTATACCAATTACTAGGCTTTACACAAACAGGATCACCGTTCAGCAACTTTAAAAAAAAACGATAACCGATCACAGATCCGAACACAAGACAACACAATGTGTCTATTTACATGACTTGTTCATTTATTGTATATACTTGTGTACTGTATACTGTATCCAGCCATCCATCCATCCATCCATCCATCCAGTTTCTCTACAGGTTACCTTACAAGGGTTGCGGGCGTGCTTTAGCCCATCCCAGCACAAATCATTCTCTAGCATTTTAGTTAAAAATTAAAGGTAAAAACACCAATGACCTCTACGGGGGCATTCAAGGATTGGCCACTAACATAACTTTAGGTCAAATCAACATTACATGACAGAAATAATGGGTGCTAACTTACTGTAATTAAATTACTTCATTGCAATTAAATTACTTTAATAAATACTGTTAATGACATGCTTACTCTAACTTTCTCACTCTCCCAGCTATATGGACGGGTGTTGTCCAGAGTTCGAGTCCGTGTGACTTTGTTTAAATTTATTTTTTATTTTTTTCCCCACGCTGCGTTGCTTGAACGTGGCATGCTCCTCTTGCACATTCTTCAGGTGCTCGATCAAATTTGTTGTGTTGAAGCATTTAGATGTGCACAACCTACTTCAGTTGTGCACAAACTGCAAATAACTTACGTGTTGTTTGTCTTAGACACCGCAAAATAGTCCCACACCAATGACGTGTTTTTTCACTGACAGGATTGAAAAACCTTTATTGGCCGTCAGATAGCTACAGTACTGCGCTACAAGGCACGTGACAAGGCTAAACATAAATTAGCTTTTGGATTCATACGCGACGAAGACGCCGAGTTAAATGTTTTGTGCGGAGCGGATCGATGACGTGATGTATGACATCAAACCCCGCGACCCAGCGAAGATAAGCGATACAGAAAATGGATGGATGGATAATAGTGTTAGAAGTAATATTTTATCATTAGTGTTAAATATATTCTAGAAGTTATCATTTATTTGCTTAGCTTGCATTAGTATTATGGACGATTTTAGATGTCTCGCCTTCGAAAAGATGACTCAGCATCATCCGCTGGAAGGGCGCCTGGACCAAGGACGTGATCGGATGTGGTCGGGGACGTGACAGGTGTTGGTCCAATGTTTTGTGTTGTGTCTTATTGTTTAGAACATTATGTCTGGGAAAAACCCTCCTATTTTCAAATAAATGCAGGAGCGACGGGAGAGATTGTTTAGAGCGTGTTGAGAGGCTGTGATCTGAACAATCTCCCATACGCCCTCCTCATGAGAAAAAGAAACCAGTGTCTTCATTCCTTTTGTGTCTATTTTTTATAATGTTGAGTAAGATAAATCCAACATTAAATTGATCCTTCGAGCCGGATGTCAACACACCCGATCCACAATGATGTAAAAGACAAGTTAAATATCTAGACCATAATTTAAGTATAGGAGGAAAGACTAATTAGAAGACAGGAGAGCTATAGTCTTAAAAAATCCTAAACCACAGACGAAGAAACATATAATAATCAGTTTTAGGTCTGACAAATTATTGTAGAGCATGGATTCCAAACTATGCAGAAATTGTTGCACCATTGTCAAAATTAATGTATGAAAACAACCTTAAAATTACATCACCTGTTTAATGGAGTACAGAGGCAGAAAAGGCCTTCTGTGACATTAAACAACATTTTGTGTCCAGTGCTGCGCTAGGCCTTCCAAATTTAATGATAAAACATTCATTCAAATGGTAGATTGTGAAAGCTATTGCATGACCTCCGTACTTACACAACAATACGGTGATAAGCTAAGACCAATAGCTTATTTTTCAACTAGAGAGCAGTTCACCCTAAAGGTCCCACATACAGTGTCTGCTCTCCTATTGCAAACCAATATGGCGTTTTTATTACCTGCAAGACATTTATCTTGCATTGCCATCTTGCTATCACAACCACATTTGACTGTTGAGCGATTCACAACCTTAAATCCAGCCACACTAATACCCTTACTTGATGAAGGCACGCAGCATGATTATAGGGAATTGGCTGAACAAGCTGCTGAATTAGTAGCATTAACCGAGGCATGCAAACTCATGATAAATAAAGATGGTACAATCTATACTGATAGCCAATATGAGTATTCCACAACAAGAACGCAATTATTGGGAAAAACAAAGTGCAAAACTCCAAAATGAAATTTACATTAGCACAGGAAAAAAAAAAAAAAAAAAAAAAAAAAACTATTCAAATGGGCTGCTATATTGAGCCATGCTGTATCACATGTCTCAACCGGAGGGATGGTGGCACAGATAGATTGACACTTTACAGCCCTAAAAAATAGCAGAAAGAAACACGTGGGTTCATTTAACACACTGTAAAAGAGTCATTTCAGCTGAGTACTCAAATAGGGAAGGTGAGCAAAAGTCTGATAACGGAGCGGGAGCAGATGTGTAGATTCTGAAAACGCTTGCTGGTCAGTGAAGAAAAAAGACACCAACCCTTTTAGTGAGAACTCAGCAGAAAGGCACACCCACGTTGGTTATGAGATTCGATAAGTTGTTACGTAGCAACTTTGGCTACTATGATGTTGGTTTTGTTTTTGTGGTACATGGGACTTCCCACCCTCAATGATAAAACCCATTTTTTAGATAGAAAATCACCTACCAACTGGACCAATATGACAAACCCAATAATAAAAATTTTTTGAATCATTAACTCGTGTCAAAAGGAGTACAGTTGATGATCAGAACTGTGGGCATGGCCTCCAAACGCGGCAAAACGGTTTAATATTTTGTGCCCCCCAAAATCAAGCTGCTTTAATCCTAATTCCATATGCGGCTCTCACCAATGATGCTCAAGAGAATGGGCAGAATTGGGGATTTAGATATGACTGGTATGCAACTATAGGTTTTGAATGGGAACACCTTATTGGTGAAACAGGTTATGATTGGTCCAGTTGGTCAAAAAAAACAGCAAAAGAACATAGAAAGAAGTTTAACCTAAGCAAAACGGCCCATAGTTTAATATTGAAATACAAATCTAGTCACCCAATGTGTTTGATAGTGAGCTTGTGGGCCTATTCTGGTGGAAAAGATCCCCACTTCCAAGTAGTATTGTGTTATAGGAACCGTGTTAAACCAAAAATGCCATTGAAAACTTCAAAGAAAGGTGGACAAATTTTAATGGTTAACAACATAACTACTGATGATTGGTTCCTTGTTGTCACAGGAGTTTCAGGACAAAATAACAATTGGTTACTATTGATGGAACAAGCAGCAAATGTAGCGAGAAAAGATTGTGTTGTTTGCATGGGTCCCAGGCCTTTGTTGCGCATAGTTCCGGCATAATTATCACAAGATTGTATTATTCCATTTGCACACTGATTGAGGAGCATCTGCAACATTTGCACAACCATTGTCCCAGATTATCGCAGTACTCGTCACTTTAAACCGCATACACTCCTTGAAGTCTCAGCGCCCTTTGCTCAATGGTCTTTGCACCGGACTATTGCGATATTAGTCATTCAAACTGCTGCTAGAGGACTGCATCTTTTTGCACAATTGTTTTTTGTCAATGTCTTTATGTCTCCAAAGTGTTCTGTAAATTGACTGTCTGTTGTACTAGAGCGGCTCCAACTACCGGAGACAAATTCCTTGTGTGTTTTGGACATACTTGACAAAAAAGAGATTTATCCTGGCAGAGGCAAAATTATCCAACATAAAACATACATGGTGTTCCTCGTGGGGTTCCTAATCAATACAAATTAGCTGACCAAGTTGCAGGAGGATTTGAATACTTCATATGCTGTTGGTGTACGATTAATAAAAATGTTGAGCGGATAAACTATATCCACTTCAATGTACAGAGATTAGGAAATTGCACTCAGAGTGGGTTGGAAGCTGTGCACGAGCAGCTCAAGGACGTTCCAAAGACCGCATAGCTGTCGACATGCTCCTCGCAAGAGAGGGAGGTGTTTGCGGTATGTTTGGAGAACAAACAATACTGCTTCAGATGACAGCTTGACCAGAGCCATCGATGGTCTACGGACCCTCAATCAACACTCCTTGTGAGACAGCTCGAATGGACGTTTTTGGTAAATATAAAACCCTAATTTCACCAATATTGATATCAATTGCTGTTTTTGCAGCCATTCTGACATTATGTGGATGTTGTTGTATCCCATGCATTCGGGCATTAATCAGTAAATTAATCACCACAGCCATAACCCACATGGAATCGTATGGAGCTGATGTATCCATTACTGTAAGATGATAATGATGATAATGATGATAATGATGATTTTGCTTTAACTGATTTGTTTCCTGATACAGATGATTACGATGTTTAAACTATAACATTCATATATGACAAGTTTACTCTGAGTGTAAATGTATTTGTTTCATAAAAATGATTCTACAATTAAAAATCGAAATGAAGTGACTGTAAGATGATATGAGAATTTGTGCAAATACATGATAAACAGGAGGGAAATGTTAAATATATTCTAGAAGTTATCATTTATTTGCTTAGCTTGCATTAGTATTATGGACGATTTTAGATGTCTCGCCTTCGAAAAGATGACTCAGCATCATCCGCTGGAAGGGCGCCTGGACCAAGGACGTGATCGGATGTGGTCGGGGACGTGACAGGTGTTGGTCCAATGTTTTGTGTTGTGTCTTATTGTTTAGAACATTATGTCTGGGAAAAACCCTCCTATTTTCAAATAAATGCAGGAGCGACGGGAGGGATTGTTTAGAGCGTGTTGAGAGGCTGTGATCTGAACAATCTCCCATATGCCCTCCTCATGAGAAAAAGAAACCAGTGTCTTCATTCCTTTTGTGTCTATTTTTTATAATGTTGGGTAAGATAAATCCAACAATTAGTTAATATCCATCCATCCATTATCTGAGCCGCTTCTCCTCACTAGGGTCGCGGGCGTGCTGGAGCCTATCCCAGCTGTCATCGGGCAGGAGGCGGGGTACACCCTGAACTGGTTGCCAGCCAATCGCAGGGCACATACAAACAAACAACCATTCGCACTCACAGTCATGCCTACGGGCAATTTAGAGTCTCCAATGAATGCATGTTTTTGGGATGTGGGAGGAAACCGGAGTGCCCGGAGAAAACCCACGCAGGCACGGGGAGAACATGCAAACTCCACACAGGCGGGGGGCGGGGATTGAACCCCGCACCACAGAACTGTGAGGCTGACGCTCTAACCAGTCGGCCACCGTGCTGCCAATTAGTTAATATTAATTTTCAAATTTAAACTGTGTATTTGTGACTTTAGCCAACTCAAAAAGTATCACTTATGCTAAGACCTTTATATAATACATTATGTGTGTGTAATACCATGGAATTTACATTAAAATGTTATGATGAATTATATTAAAATGTTAAATGAGTGAATAAGTCACAGAAGTGCATTAGAAGCAAAAACTATTCGTTCTGCACAGGGTGACTTATTTTTCTGCTAAAGGTCAACAGTTTTTATTTAGTTTTTTTTCAAAAACAAAAGGAGTGCACAGAAGGAATACGTTTTTATTTAATGTTCTATAGGAGCATTTGAATGGTATTTTTAGTGATCACTTTGTGCACATTGCTTATTTAGGATGGGAATTTTTTTTTTTAGTTTGTTACTGTTGTATTGCTTCTGGAAAAAGTTATGATGATAAAGTATGTTCTATTTACCAATAACCTTAATTTTCTGTCCTGGGTTTTAAATATTTAATAATAAAATAATGAAAAATTACAAAAACACTTAAACGTCCTGAACATTAATTGATATTTCGAAATTTATGCATTTTTAAAATTTTTAAATAGTATCAATGATATTGGCCCTGTATTACTTGGTATCGGACCGATGCCAAAATGTGCAGTATCGCACACCACTATTGCAGACTCATTGCATATGGTTCTGGGTTTGGTCATGTTCTGAAGTGGGAGCATGCTTTGACAACGCGAGAGATTGCGTGATTTCCGAAGACGAACAACATGGCGGCGCCCCTTGCATAGATTCGAAAAAGCGGTTATTACAAGATAAAATTTCTGCTTTCACAATCTTTTTCCTTTTTCAATGGCGGATGGTCGCTTCGTTCTTTTCTCTTTTCCTTCGCCAGCTTCACTAGCAGCGGTAACTTGTAGAGATACACTTGCCATCCACGCATCTACGTCAACGCCAACTCGTCTGTCATGAAGGATCCGAGCCATAACATTGAGCTGCCGCTAAAGAGGAGTGTCCTCCTCTCAATCGACAAGAAACTGTCAGTTACACTTGATTTGCTTCGCTAGGAGATCGCCGAACTCAGAAAGAGCTTGGAATTCACGCAACAACAAGTGAAAGAGCTAAGACTAGATAATACTGCGCTTCGGTCAAACATGATGTCAACGTCATCAGAAATACAAACTCTTAGACTGGAATATAAACTCATGAAAGAAACTAAGCTGGACATTCAATCAAAAAGTATGCGCGACAATCTAATTTTCTCTGGCATTCCAGAAAATGCTGCGGAAGACTCCAAGGTGCAGATTAAAAGTTTACCATGTCCGCGCTCAGATACAGTCGACAAGATTACTTTTCACCGTGTTCACCGATTGGGAGGCCCTCGCCCAGGAAACTGACCACATCCCATCATTGCAAAGTTTGAACATTTTCAGCAAAAAAGAGTTTGTAAAATCCAAAAGTCGGGAGCTCAAAGGGATTTCGTTTGGAATGAACGATCAGTTCCCCAAGGAAATCAACGAGAGGCATAAAATCTTGTACCGGTTGATGAAGAATCGACAAAGGCAAACGAGTGTGGCTAGTTGTCAACAAGCTATATGTCGACGGCCAACTGTTTTGTGATGCCAACATCACCCCCTGGCTCTTCTAGATTAGTACTTCTTTTGATCTGTTGTTGTTATTATTTGTCAAAAGTGTACTGTATTTTGTTTCATTCTTTCCACTTTTGCTTAAATATAAAATTTAATCACGCATGCCACCAAAATGACTCCTCACTCCTATCTGTTTGCTTTTCTGCTCTGCTTGTTTCCACACACACTAAACAGACAGGTCACTCAAAACTCTACTTGCGCACTACAAACAACCACCACACACCATATTATCCCCTTGTCACTGTTTGTTTTCTATGTTCAGTGTTTGTTCTTTACCCTTCTATGTATCCTGGCTTTGCAGTACTTAAATATAGCATCTCTATCACCCTCTAAAAATAACATTTGTCAACACAATACCAAAAAATCTCCCGAAAACTGTCAAAAACACAACAACAAAGAATGCATAGAACCAAATCTATTTAAAATTATTATACACGCACCCATGATATGTCACACTTAACTTTTGTGTAATGGAATGTCAATGACATTTGATCGCAGGCAAAGGGAATGAAGATTATGGATTATACCACTAAACTTAAAACAGACCTCCTCCTATTACAAGAAACGCACCTTACTGAGTCAGAAGAAAAATGCCTCATTGACTCTAATTTCACTCAATATTAGTCCATAAAAGTAGCAGATCCAGAAGGCCGATATATAATTATACAGGCTACAATATTTAACAAGCTTTACACAATAGTCAATGTATATGCTCTAGTCTAGATAAAGATGATACAGCCTTTTTTCACATGCTCTTTTCACACTGGTTAAACTTGTAAGTCAATTCTACAATTATCATGGGAGGTGGTTTTAACCTTACGCTAAATCCCCTAATAGATCGCTCAAATCTCAAAAATAGCAATCAGCCACAATGCCCCAATATACCAGAGCAGTATATGGATGACTTTGGTCTTGTTGACATATGGAGGCTGAAAAACCGTGCAAAAAGAGAATCCACATTTTTCTCATCGGTTCACCCCTCTTTCAAACAATTCGGCAGCTCAAAGAATTACCCCCCAAATACATCCAATCAACAGCAGCGACCATGCACCAATTTCTCTCAATCTAAAAGTTTCATCAAGTTTGGGACCCCCACCAACATGGCGCTTCAACACGTCCCTATTGAAGGACTCGGATTTTGATTCTTTCGTGAGGAAGGAATGGGATGAGTTTCTGAAATTCAACGACTCCCCAACCATATCCCCATCTCTGTTGTGGGAAACCTGGAAAGCTGTATTGAGAGGTCGAATCCTATCATATTCTTCGTATAAGAAAAAAACAAGAACAAAAATCTGAAAATGGAATCGAGGAAAAAATTAAACACCTCACAGAAGAATATGCAATTAATCTGATAGATACGCTTAGAGACCAACTTCAAAGGGCAAAACATCAATTTGATGTTATCTTATCAAAAAGAACAGATTTTCTACAACAACAGTTAAGATCCTGGAGGTGGCGCTCGAAGGCGCCCATGGGGGCTGGCCGGGCACAGCCCGAAAGGGTATCATGGGTCCCCCTACCCATGGGCTCAACCCCTGTGGGGGGGGTCAAATGGGTCGGGTGCAGTGTGAGCTGGGCGGTGGACGAAGGCAGGGACCTTGGCGATCCGATCCCCGGCTACAGAAGCTGGCGCTAGGGACGTGGAATGTCACCCGAGCTGGTGTATGAGGTCAAGAAGTTTGAACTAGATGTAGACCGGGTCGCCTCCACACACGGCTTGGGCTCTGGTACCAGTCCTGTTGAGAGGGGTTGGACTCTCTTCCACTCTGGAGTTGCCCACGGTGAGAGGCGGCGAGCAGGTGCAGGTATACTTATTGCCCCCCGGCTCGGCGCCTGTACGTTGGGGTTCACCCCGGTGGACGAGAGGGTAGCCTCCCTCCACCTTCGGGTGGGGGGACAGGTCCTGAATATTGTTTGTGCATATGCACCAAACTGTCACGGGTGTGTGTTCCGGTGTTTGTCTTCCCCCTGTTTCATACACGCCTGCTCCAGAGAGCATCTTCACCACCTGTGCCTTGTTCACCCTAATTACACCTTGCATTTAACCTCGTGTCTCATTCTTTCTCGTCGCCAGTTCGTTGTACCTTGTCGTCGCGTTCCAGCATTCCTTGTTTCCAGGTCAAAGACTTACAGTAAGACTAGACCCTGTTCCGATTATTGACCTCGCCTTTTTGCCTCATGTTTTTGGATACTGTTGACTTTTTTGGACTGCCTGTGTACCGACCTCTGCCCGTATATTAAACCTCTTTTTTAAAAAACTGTCCATTTGTTTTGGAGTTATGCATATTTGGGTCCTATCCTCTGTTCCGTTCAAGACAGAACGAACTGGCCATAACATGGACCCAGCAGACTCCGACCCGGTGCGCAAAGCCCTTCAAGCGCAGGGTTAACGCCTCTCGAAGCAGGCTGAGCAGCTTGGTGCCCTCCACCTTCATCTAGAGGGACTGTCAGAGCATCAGAACAATATGATGAGACAGGTGGTCTCACAGTTTGAAGTGCTAATGAATATGCTTCAGAAGAAGGAACCAGCTGGCGCAGCACCCGATGCCGCCACTGTACCATTGTTTCCAGGTGGAGCAGTCACCATGCAGCCACCTGCCACCTCCGCTGCTGTCTGCCCACAGCTCTCTCGACCGGAGAGGTTCTCTGGAGCTTCTGGGACTATTAAGCCGTTCATCACTCAGTGCGAACTCCACTTTGAGTTGCAGGCAGCTGCCTTCCCCACCGAGCGGGCAAAAATCGCTTTCGTCTTTTCCCACCTGACTGGTCGTGCGGAGGCGTGGGCTACTGCTGAATGGAGCTGCAATTCCGCTGCTTGTCATTCGTGGTCTTTGTTCGTAAAGACTATGGAGCAAATTTTTCAGTTTTCCACACCAGATCGTGAGGCAGCTCGCTCCCTTGTCACCTTACAACAAGGCAAGCGCAGGGTGTCAGATTACGCGATTGAGTTTCGCATTCTAGCAGCTGAGAGTCAGTGGAATAATAGGGCACTACTCGATGCATTTCTTCAAGGACTATCCCCCGCTGTCAAGGATCATTTGGTCCCGCTAGACCTGCCGACCGACTTGGACACTCTCATTGCTCTGCAGTAAAGATCGACAAGAGGCTTTTGGATCGCGAGCTGGACGGAGTTCGGCGGAGGGCTGCATCACCGCGCACTTGGAGGACGAGCCTCGGTGATCAGCCAAACCAAGGCAGATCCCCTGTTTCCGGTCTCAACCCACTGGCTAGCATCACCACGGATGAACCCATGCAACTGGGCAGGTTCCGTCTCTCTCCTGAGGAACGTCAACGCCGGCTGAGGGAAGGGCGGTGCTTCTACTGCGGGCAGTTGGGTCATTCCGTGAGCAACTGTCACGTCAAGGTTGCCGGTGCCGGTAGCAAGGGCACGGGAGAGGTGAGTCTGAATTTCATAAAGGAAGACCCTGCCCGGGTTCTTCCTGAAGTGACACTATGCTCTCCTGATCAAGAAATTCATACACCTGTATTAATTGACTCTGGTTCTGATGCAAACTTACTCAACTCCCTCCTTGTTAGACGTATGCACCTTAGAACCTTTCAAATAAAACGCCACCGCAACACCTATGCTGCAGATGGCAGTTTTATGGGCAAGATCACTCACCGCACCCAAACACTCACATTGACCTTTCCTGATTCTCACTCGGAACGCATTAGTTTTCATGTTTTTGACGCCATGAATCATGACCTGATTTTAAGAAACCCATGGTTGAAATTACATAACCCCCACATTGACTGGTCCTCTGGGCAGGTTATGTCATGGGGCAGCAATTGCGCCCAGAACTGTTTCAAGCCTCCATGTGATGTTCAGGGCTATGTTTCAAATGACAATCCACAGACCCCATCTGGGGATCCTGACTTATCTCAAGTGGCCTTCTGTTACCAGGACATTTAAGATGTTTTTTCCAAGTCCAAGGCCAAATCCCTTCCACCCCACAGACCTTATAACTGTGCTGTTGACTTGCTGCCTGGGACCACACCCCCACAAGGGAGGTTATTCTCTCTTTCAGGGCCGGAACACAAGGCTGTGAAGGAGTATGTGGATGAATCACTGGCAGCCAGGATTATTCTCCCATCTTCATCCCCTGCGGGAGCCGGATTTTTCTTTGTGGACAAGAAGGACAAGACTCTGCGACCCTGTATCGATTACCGGGGTCTCAACGACATAACGGTGAAGAACAGGTACCCTCTTCCTCTCATCTCCACTGCCTTTGAGTTCCTGGAGGGAGCCAAGGTTTTCACCAAACTCAACTTAAGAAATGCATATCATTTAGTCAGGATAAGGGAGGCGGATGAATGGAAAACAGCATTCAACACACCAACGGGACATTACGAGTATTTGGTGATGCCTTTTGGACTAACTAACGCTCCAGCTGTGTTCCAGAATGTTGTCAATGATGTCCTGCGTGACATGTTGAATGTGTATGTTTTTGTATATTTGGCTGATATTTTGATATTCTCCCCGGATGAGGAGACTCACATCATTCATGTCCGTTCTGTGTTGCAGCAGTTACTGCAGAATGAACTATACATCTTCTTCTTCTTCTTTTCCTTTCGGCTTGTCCCGTTAGGGGTCGCCACAGCGCGTCATCCTTTTCCATGTAAGCCTGAGAAATGTGAGTTCCATAAGGCGTCCCTTTCTTTTCTGGGGTTCGTGCTGGCTCCATCCATCCATCCATCCATTTTCTGAGCCGCTTCTCCTCACTAGGGTCGCGGGCGTGCTGGAGCCTATCCCAGCTGTCATCGGGCAGGAGGCGGGGTACACCCTGAACTGGTTGCCAGCCAATCGCAGGGCACATAGGAACAAACAACCATTCACACTCACAGTCATGCCTACGGGCAATTTAGAGTCTCCAATTCATGCATGTTTTTGGGATGTGGGAGGAAACCGGAGTGGCCGGAGAAAACCCACGCAGGCACGGGGAGAACATGCAAACTCCACACAGGCGGGGCCGGGGATTGAACCCGGGTCCTCAGAACTGTGAGGCTGACGCTCTAACCAGTCGGCCACCGTGCCGTGCTGGCTCCAGGTGAAATAAAAATGGACCTTTGCAAAGTTGATGCCGTGACTAATTGGCCCACTCCCACATCACGCAAAGACGTATAAAGGTTCTTAGGGTTCGCTAATTTCTACAGAAATTTCATTAGAAACTTCAGTTCTATAGGCTCGCCTCTGCATGATCTTACCTCGCCACAAAGACCTTTCGTATGGAACCCGCTTTGTGAGGCAGCTTTTCAGAAACTTAAATTGTGCTTTACCTCCGCTCCCATCCTTACTTTGCCAGATCTCAAACAGCAGTTTGTAGTAGAAGTCGATGCTTCTGATGCCGGTATAGGAGCGGTGCTCTCCCAGAAATTACATCCTTGTGCTTACCTCTCCAAAAAACTGACCCCAGCCGAGAGAAATTATGACATTGGTGACCGTGAACTGCTGGCAGTCAAGGTGGCTTTGTTGGAGTGGATGCACTAGCTAGAGGGGGCACATACTCCATTTTTAGTATGGACAGATCACAAGAACCTGGAATATCTTAAGTCTGCTAAGAGATTAAATGCGAGGTAGGCTAGATGGGCTCTGTTTTTCACTAGATTCAATTTCACGTTATCCTACCGACCTGGTTCTAAAAATGGTAAGCCAGATGCTTTATCGCGCATTTTCTGCGCAAAGAATTCTTTGTCCGACCTTAAAACCATTTTGCCCAAGTCATGTTTCGTTTCTGCTTTTGTTTGGGACATTGAGACTGCGGTAAAGGAGGCTCTGAAGAACACTCTTGCCCTGAAAATTGCCCTGAAAACAGGCTTTATGTGGTTCCGACCTTTAGGGGAAGAGTCATCCACTGGGCCCACACTAACCGGACTGTATGTCACCCAGGCATTGCCAAGACTCAGTCTGTGGTCGAACAGCGCTTTTGGTGGCCCAATGTTCAGAATCAGAATCAGAATCAGAATCATCTTTATTTGCCAAGTATGTCCAAAACACACAAGGAATTTGTCTCCGGTAGTTGGAGCCGCTCTAGTACAACAGACAGTCAATTTACAGAACACTTTGGAGACATAAAGACATTGACAAAAAACAACAACAAACAACAATTGTGCAAAAAGATGCAGAGTCCTCAGTTCGAATGGCTAATATCGCAATAGTCCGGTGCAATGACCATTGTGCAAAGGGCACTGAGACTTCAAGGAGTGTATGCGGTTTAAAGTGACGAGTACTGCGATAATCTGGGACAATGGTTGTGCAAATGTTACAGATACTCCTCAATCAGTGTGCAAATGGAGCAGATGCTACTCTGGCATGAGTGGCCACTATAGTGCAGCACGGCGAGACAACTACAGTGAGTGCACGAGTAATACATAATACAGAAATGTGACAACGAACTCAAGTCAAAAAATTGCCAGCTTGTTGTAATGGAATTGTAAGTTAGCTGTTCAAGAAGTTGATTGCAAGAGGGAAGAAGCTGTTGGAATGTCTACTAGTTCTAGTTTGCATTGATCGGTCGCGCCTACCTGAGGGAAGGAGCTGGAAGAGCTGGTGACCAGGGTGGGGAGGGTCCGAGAGGATTTTGCACGCCCTTGTCTTAGTTCTGGCAGCGTGCAAGTCCTCAAGGGTGGGTAGGGGGGTACCGACAATCCTTTCAGCAGTTTTGATTGTCCGTTGCAGTCGGAGTTTGTCCTTTTTTGTAGCAGCACCAAACCAGACTGTGATGGAAGAACACAGGACTGATTCGATGACCGCTGTGTGTTACAAGGGGTGTCACCAATTATGTCAATGCTTGCCAGGTATGTGCTGCCAACAAGTCCTCTCGTAAACGTCCTTCTGGGGAGATGCGACCCCTGCCAATACAACAACGTCCTTGGTCAGACATCTCCGTAGACTTTGTAACGGGATTACCGGCCTCGAAAGGAAATACTACCATTCTCACAATCGTGGACAGGTTCTCTAAAATGGCACACTTCATTGCACTCCCGAAACTCCCCTCAGCGAAAGACACTGCCGAGTTAATGATACACCAGGTTTTCAAGTTCCATGGTTTCCCCAAGAATGTGGTATCCGATAGGGGTCCCCAATTCATTTTGCAATTTTGGAAGGAGTTTTGCAATCTCATAGGTGCTACCGTCAGTCTGTCATCTGGGTTTCACCCTGAAACCAACGGCCAAACTGAGAGGCTGAACCAGGACCTGGAGACTGGGCTCCGATGTCTCGCTTCACAGGAACCACGATCCTGGTCTCAGAAACTGATTTGGGGCCAATTCTCTCACAATTCCCTCCCCTCTGCATCCACTGGTCTATCGCCTTTTCACGTTATGCATGGTTACCAACCATCTCTATTTCCTGTCATAGCCCCAGAGTCCACAGTTCCAGCGGCGTTGACCTTGGTGAGACGCTGTCGGAGGACCTGGGAGCGAGCCCGCCAGGTGCTGCTGCACCAGGGACGGTCCTACAAAACCGCTGCTGACCGTCGGAGGACACCGGCCCCGAGCTACAAAGTGGGTCAGCGAGTTTGGCTCTCCACCAAGCATATTCCACTCCGGGTGGAGTCCCGGAAGCTCGCTCCCAGGTTCGTTGGGCCCTTCCCCATCACAAAGATCATCAACCCTGTCACCGTGAAGCTTAGGCTCCAAAGGTCGATGCGGGTCCACCCTGCTTTTCACGTCAGCCTGCTGAAGGGAATATAGAATACTTTATATTCTAATGTCTAATTCTAACTAGTCTGGAAGAGAATGTGTATTGGAGTATAGGGGTATTTGGCCCCATCGGGGGGTGTTTGGAGACACATCTCAAGGAAGAAAGGAACTGCGGGGAGCCACTATAAACATTGAATGCAGGAATGTGAGCCGACATCTGCAGGCGACACCTGGAGCAGAAGTCTGGAGCCAGATCAGATGGTCCGCAGAACAACGATGACGTCAGATTACGGACCAATCAGACGACAGCGATTCCATACTGGCCTGTTTGAAACATTGTATAAAGTCTGGGGTAGTCAGATAGTTTTTGTTCGACTACTTTATCTGCTAAGGATAAGATAGGGATAGTTACGAACCCAGAGCTCTGCAAATGTATAGACTCCTCTGTCAGGAATAAATTGGTTGGTTTTGATACATTGTTGTGAACGAAGTTCTTTCACGAAAACGAACACGCTTGGAACCACGGAAGTTAGGAGATTTTAAAACACAGGTTCCTTTACTGCTCAAGCCACAATCATCTCTACAGTCTTGAGCGTGTTCAGCTCCAGGTTGTGTCGGCTGCACCACAGCTCCAGCCGCTCCACTTCATTGAGGTGCATTGAGGTACAGTTGTTCGTGTAGCGAGAAAAGAGCAGCGGAGAGTGGACACAACCTTGGGGCTGATGCTGCGTGTGAATGAGGTGGCCTCCCGCACCCTCACCTGCTGTGTCCTACCTGTCAGGAAGCTTTAAATCCACTGGCAGATGGCAGGTGAGACGCTGAGCTGCAGAAGGTTGGAGGAAAGGAGTTCAGGGATGATGGTGTTGAACGCAGAGCTGAAGTACACGAACAGGATCCTCACGTAGGTCCCTGCGTTGTCGAGGTGTTCTAGGATGAAGTGCAGTCCCATGTTGACTGCATCATCCGCAGACCTGTTTGCTCGGTAGGCAAACTGTAGGGGTCCAGCAGGGGACCTGTGATGCTCTTGAGGTGGTCCAGCACGAGGCGATCAAAGGACTTCATGACCACTGATGTCAGGGAGGCAGGCCTGTAGTCATTCAGACCCGAGATTGCAGGTTTCTTAGAAACTGGGATGATGGTGGAGCGTTTGAAACAGGATGGTACTTTGCACAGTTTGACAGCCGGGTGCGTTGAGGTGCAGTCGTTCGTGTAGAGAGAGAAGAGCAGCGGAGAGAGGACACAACCTTGGGACGCCCCCGTGCTGATGCTGCGCCCCAGTGCTGATGCTGCGTGTGGATGAGGTGGATCGGCAATTGTACACAGTCACCGCAAGAAATAAATGAAATTTTTTACAATTATTATAGCAGCTTATACGCATCTTCGAACAACCCAGACCAAAAAGAAATGTTAACTTTTATTAAGGATCTAAACATTCCTCAATTAAATACACAAATTCAAGACAGCTTTGATGCTAAAAGGTGCATACAGGTTTTGGAGAAAACATATGCTGCCATTCAAGCAACGTCTTTTTCATGGACGCCCCTGCTTATTTCAGCAAGACAATGCCAAACCACATTCTGCATGTGTTACAACAGCGTGGCTTCGTAGTAAAAGAGTATGGGTACGAGACTGGCCTGCCTGCAGTCCAGACCTGTCTCCCATTGAAAATGTGTGGCGCATTATGAAGCGTAAAATACGACAACGGAGACCCCAGACTGTTGAACAGCTGAAGCTGTACATCAAGCAAGAATGGGAAAGAATTCCACCTACAAAGCTTCAACAATTAGTGTCCTCAGTTCCCAAACATTTATTGAATGTTGTTAAAAGAAAAGGTGATGTAACACAGTGGTAAACATGACCCTGTCCCATTTTTTTGGGATGTGTTGCAGCCATAAAATTCTACGTTAATGATTATTTGCTCAAAACAATAAAGTTTATCAGTTTGAACATTAAATATCTTGTCTTTGTAGTGTATTCAATTAAATATAGGTTGAAAATGATTTGCAAATCTGTATTCTGTTTTTATTTGTTTAACACAATATCCCAACTTCTTTGGAATTGGGGTTGTACGATGTGGCCTTTGACAAAAATGAGTTTGACATCCCTGCTGTAGACAAACAACCATTTGCACTCACATTCACATCTATGGGTAATTTAGAGTCTTCAAGTACCCGGACCCAGGAGGCCAAAATTGGAGACCTTGAATTAACCTACCATGCATGTTTTTGGGATGTGGGAGGAAACCGGAGTACCCGGAGAAAACCTACGCAGGCACGGGATAACATGCAAACTTCACACAGGCGAGGCCGGATTTGAACCCAGATCCTCAGAACTGTGTGCTAACCAGTTGGCCACCGTGCCGCCCATAACAATAACAATTACAGCATATTTTTGAACTAAAAAGACACGTGATTTTTTATTTTTTTATTTTTTACAATTTATAAGAGTTCTTGGGTGTATTTAATAAATGTTCGTATTGGCGGGAGGCTCCTGCTTCTTAAAGAACCCACTCAGAGTCTGAGAAGGAAGGTGAGCAGGAACAGAGCACAGCAAGCGAGGCAGTATTTCATTATCAAACCACCAAATTAAACAATTTGTGTGCAGCTACATATTGCCGAAAACCAATACACAGATACGGTTATTGTGTAAATTAGCCAACTTGTGAAGTCATAATTTGGTAAAATTCAGAAGTGTTCGTTCACAGACACGTTTTCGGCAATAGGCTCATAAAATATTTACTTGGTTGTTTTTGACTTCATGTACTGCAGAGACCCAATCATTTATTTACAAGTAATTAAAAGGTCAGTTTTCCACAATATGACCCTTTAAGAATATAATTTAGGTTTAAGAGCTTCTACTTACAGGTGTATTAAGCCTTACAGAAACATGAAAATCATTTTAGTTATTACCAATGCTGTTGATTTAGGCCATAAACCTAGCATTGACTTGCAGTGTAGGACATTTTTACCATGATATATTGTGACATATACAGGGGGGGTCATTGCACCTCTGTTGCTATCGTCGTCTTTTCTAGGTATAAGACGAAGATAACTTCAGTTTATCAGACAAACACCAATAACTGATTGGAGGCGGGTTGGATGCAAAAACAATCATTAAAACATAAAAGGACCTGGCAGATAGGTAACCGGTCTGTACTGTGATGAACAACAAAAGATGAGATGAGCAAAATTTGTAGGTGACTGAGAAAGAAGGGCACACATGTGGGAGTATGACTGTGTGAGACTGATTATGAGTGGCTTGTCGGCATGAAAATTAAACCTCAATTATTATAGCAGCTTATACAAATCTTCGAACAACCCAGACCAAAAATAAATTTAAACTTTTATTAAGGATCTAAACATTCCTCAATTAAATGCACAAATTAAAGACAGCCTTGATGTTCCTTTAACCATCACAGAATTACATAACACATTAAAAAGCTATGCAATCAGGACGAGCGCCTGGCCCGTAGGGAATCCCCGTTGAATTCATTAAACATTTCTGGCCAATACTAGCGCCTCTATTTCTCAGAACAGTCAAGGAGATAAACAATAAAGGTCAATTAGTAGCCATATGAACACAGCTTCAATTAAGCTATTACTAAAGTCAGGTAAAGACCCCACTCTCCCAGCTAATTATCGGCCCTTATCACTGATTAATGTACCTATCAAGATTATCTCGAAAGCCCTCGCAGCGAGACTTGAAAAGGTACTCCCATCGGTAATCCACTATGACCAGACAGGCTTCATTAAAGGTAGATGTTCCAAAAATAATGTCAGACGTCTGTTAAATTTAATAAGCATGTCACAGCGTAAAAATCTAAACGCAATCAGCATGTCACTTGACGCAGAGAAAGCTTTTGATAAAGTTAACTGGGCTTTCCTGTTTGCAGTACTTTGTAAATTTGGCTTTAGAGATTCATTGATACATTGGATAGGAACATTATATAATTCGCCGAACGCGACAGTCCCCACAAATAGGAATACTTCACAAAGTTTTACATTAAATAGAGGAACCAGACAAGGATGTCCACTCTCACCAATGCTATTTGCAATATTCATCGAACCTCTTGCTGCCGCTATCGTTCAGAATGCTAATATTAAAGGTATCTGCTCACTAGTGACAGAACACAAACTCAATCTAGATGCTGATGATATTCTTCTTTACTTACAGGAACCCAAGTATTCTCTTCAGGCAGTCTTCAATCTCATTAAATCATTTTCACAAATATCAGACTACTCTATCAACTGGACAAAACCAACAATACTCCCAATAACAGCAAACTCATTGACTGCTGCAAATCAAATCCCAGATTACGCTATTCCAATAAGAAACACTAAGTAATTAGGTATTATTATTTTGTCAAAACTCACAGAGCTGACCAATATAAATTACACACCATTTCTGGAAAAAAACCTCATCTGATTTAAGACGCTGGAATCCATCCATCCATCCATTTTCTGAGCCGCTTCTCCTCACGTGGGTCGCGGGCGTGCTGGAGCCTATCCCAGCTGTCATCGGGCAGGAGGCGGGCGGCACATAGAAACAAACAACCATTCGCACTCACAGTCATGCCTACGGGCAATTTAGAGTCTCCAATTAATGCATGTTTTTGGGATGTGGGAGGAAACAAGAGTGCCCGGAGAAAACCCACGCAGGCACGGGGAGAACATGCAAACTCCACACAGGTGGGGCCACGGGTTGAACCCGGGTCCTCAGAACTGTGAGGCTGACGCTCTAACCAGTCGTCTACCGTGCCGCCAGACGCTGGAATTACTTGCCTATATCTCTACTGGGAAGAATAGCTACAATAAAAATGAAAACCTTACCTCAAATAAATTTATTATTTTCAATTATTCCATTTAAGACCCCATTTAAATGATTTCAAACCTTAGATTCTGCTGTAATAAATTTTTATTTGAAAAATAAGAAAAATAGTATTAGTCTATCCACTCTTCAGAAAAGTAAACAGGAGGGAGGCCTAAATGCTCCCAACTTTAAACACTATTATTTAGCTAACCAAATACAATACCTCATCAAATGGAATCGACAGGATCTCAATTAGATCCCAGTATGCTTTCACCACTCTGGCATAATCCAGATTTCGAATTTAATAATATACCCCTTTTCCCATTTTAGTACATGGGAACAACATGGAATTGACCACCTACAACAACTATTTAAAGGTCAGAGGACAAAGATTTTAAAAAAATTTCTTGATAACTCTTTAACCCCTTTACAAACCACCGCTGCCATTTATATAGCAGATATACAGCAGTTAAATCGATAAATATGATGCAGAATGCGCCTTCTGCTTTTTGCATCCCGCGCCTTCCGGTCTTCGTCTCTTTCCGGCGCTGTGACGTCACACAAGCCAAACATCCTGTTCATAAATATTCACAATCATTACTCGTCGCGTTAGCTACCGCTAAGAAAATAATTCTATTAAACTGGAAAAATAAATGTTAAATATATTGTAGAAGTTATCATTTATTTGCTTAGCTTGCATTAGTATTATGGACGATTTTGAGAAAGGAAGATGTCTTGCCTTCAAGAAGATGACTCAGCAGGAATCACTTAAAAACGCTTTTCAGCGCCTGCTGTACACGTTTTCTATTTTGACCAATAACTTCAAAAAGGATGCTTTCCCAGTAAAATCTCTGGCTATTTAGAGTAGAACTCTCACCTTTATACTAGTTACAGGCAGTTTTTTGAGTCCCAAAGCTTTGGTTGGAGTTTTACACACATTTGCAGTTTTTTATTGCTTAAAAACGCTTTTCAGCGCCTGCTGTACACGTTTTCTATTTTGACCAATAACTTCAAAAAGGATGCTTTCCCAGTAAAATCTCTGGCTATTTAGAGTAGAACTCTCACCTTTATACTAGTTACAGGCAGTTTTTTGAGTCCCAAAGCTTTGGTTGGAGTTTTACACACATTTGCAGTTTTTTATTGCTTAAAAACGCTTTTCAGCGCCTGCTGTACACGTTTTCTATTTTGACCAATAACTTCAAAAAGGATGCTTTCCCAGTAAAATCTCTGGCTATTTAGAGTAGAACTCTCACCTTTATACTAGTTACAGGCAGTTTTTTGAGTCCCAAAGCTTTGGTTGGAGTTTTACACACATTTGCAGTTTTTTATTGCTTAAAAACGCTTTTCAGCGCCTGCTGTACACGTTTTCTATTTTGACCAATAACTTCAAAAGGATGCTTTCCCAGTAAAATCTCTGGCTATTTAGAGTAGAACTCTCACCTTTATACTAGTTACAGGCAGTTTTTTGAGTCCCAAAGCTTTGGTTGGAGTTTTACACACATTTGCAGTTTTTTATTGCTTAAAAACGCTTTTCAGCGCCTGCTGTACACGTTTTCTATTTTGACCAATAACTTCAAAAGGATGCTTTCCCAGTAAAATCTCTGGCTATTTAGAGTAGAACTCTCACCTTTATACTAGTTACAGGCAGTTTTTTGAGTCCCAAAGCTTTGGTTGGAGTTTTACACACATTTGCAGTTTTTTTATTGCTTAAAAACGCTTTTCAGCGCCTGCTGTACACGTTTTCTATTTTGACCAATAACTTCAAAAAGGATGCTTTCCCAGTAAAATCTCTGGCTATTTAGAGTAGAACTCTCACCTTTATACTAGTTACAGGCAGTTTTTTGAGTCCCAAAGCTTTGGTTGGAGTTTTACACACATTTGCAGTTTTTTATTGCTTAAAAACGCTTTTCAGCGCCTGCTGTACACGTTTTCTATTTTGACCAATAACTTCAAAAAGGATGCTTTCCCAGTAAAATCTCTGCTATTTAGAGTAGAACTCTCACCTTTATACTAGTTACAGGCAGTTTTTTGAGTCCCAAAGCTTTGGTTGGAGTTTTACACACATTTGCAGTTTTTTATTGCTTAAAAACGCTTTTCAGCGCCTGCTGTACACGTTTTCTATTTTGACCAATAACTTCAAAAAGGATGCTTTCCCAGTAAAATCTCTGGCTATTTAGAGTAGAACTCTCACCTTTATACTAGTTACAGGCAGTTTTTTGAGTCCCAAAGCTTTGGTTGGAGTTTTACACACATTTGCAGTTTTTTATTGCTTAAAAACGCTTTTCAGCGCCTGCTGTACACGTTTTCTATTTTGACCAATAACTTCAAAAAGGATGCTTTCCCAGTAAAATCTCTGGCTATTTAGAGTAGAACTCTCACCTTTATACTAGTTACAGGCAGTTTTTTGAGTCCCAAAGCTTTGGTTGGAGTTTTACACACATTTGCAGTTTTTTATTGCTTAAAAACGCTTTTCAGCGCCTGCTGTACACGTTTTCTATTTTGACCAATAACTTCAAAAAGGATGCTTTCCCAGTAAAATCTCTGGCTATTTAGAGTAGAACTCTCACCTTTATACTAGTTACAGGCAGTTTTTTGAGTCCCAAAGCTTTGGTTGGAGTTTTACACACATTTGCAGTTTTTTATTGCTTAAAAACGCTTTTCAGCGCCTGCTGTACACGTTTTCTATTTTGACCAATAACTTCAAAAAGGATGCTTTCCCAGTAAAATCTCTGGCTATTTAGAGTAGAACTCTCACCTTTATACTAGTTACAGGCAGTTTTTTGAGTCCCAAAGCTTTGGTTGGAGTTTTACACACATTTGCAGTTTTTTATTGCTTAAAAACGCTTTTCAGCGCCTGCTGTACACGTTTTCTATTTTGACCAATAACTTCAAAAAGGATGCTTTCCCAGTAAAATCTCTGGCTATTTAGAGTAGAACTCTCACCTTTATACTAGTTACAGGCAGTTTTTTGAGTCCCAAAGCTTTGGTTGGAGTTTTACACACATTTGCAGTTTTTTATTGCTTAAAAACGCTTTTCAGCGCCTGCTGTACACGTTTTCTATTTTGACCAATAACTTCAAAAGGATGCTTTCCCAGTAAAATCTCTGGCTATTTAGAGTAGAACTCTCACCTTTATACTAGTTACAGGCAGTTTTTTGAGTCCCAAAGCTTTGGTTGGAGTTTTACACACATTTGCAGTTTTTTATTGCTTAAAAACGCTTTTCAGCGCCTGCTGTACACGTTTTCTATTTTGACCAATAACTTCAAAAAGGATGCTTTCCCAGTAAAATCTCTGGCTATTTAGAGTAGAACTCTCACCTTTATACTAGTTACAGGCAGTTTTTTGAGTCCCAAAGCTTTGGTTGGAGTTTTACACACATTTGCAGTTTTTTATTGCTTAAAAACGCTTTTCAGCGCCTGCTGTACACGTTTTCTATTTTGACCAATAACTTCAAAAAGGATGCTTTCCCAGTAAAATCTCTGGCTATTTAGAGTAGAACTCTCACCTTTATACTAGTTACAGGCAGTTTTTTGAGTCCCAAAGCTTTGGTTGGAGTTTTACACACATTTGCAGTTTTTTATTGCTTAAAAACGCTTTTCAGCGCCTGCTGTACACGTTTTCTATTTTGACCAATAACTTCAAAAAGGATGCTTTCCCCAGTAAAATCTCTGGCTATTTAGAGTAGAACTCTCACCTTTATACTAGTTACAGGCAGTTTTTTTGAGTCCCAAAGCTTTGGTTGGAGTTTTACACACATTTGCAGTTTTTTATTGCTTAAAAACGCTTTTCAGCGCCTGCTGTACACGTTTTCTATTTTGACCAATAACTTCAAAAAGGATGCTTTCCCAGTAAAATCTCTGGCTATTTAGAGTAGAACTCTCACCTTTATACTAGTTACAGGCAGTTTTTTGAGTCCCAAAGCTTTGGTTGGAGTTTTACACACATTTGCAGTTTTTTTATTGCTTAAAAACGCTTTTCAGCGCCTGCTGTACACGTTTTCTATTTTGACCAATAACTTCAAAAAGGATGCTTTCCCAGTAAAATCTCTGGCTATTTAGAGTAGAACTCTCACCTTTATACTAGTTACAGGCAGTTTTTTGAGTCCCAAAGCTTTGGTTGGAGTTTTACACACATTTGCAGTTTTTTATTGCTTAAAAACGCTTTTCAGCGCCTGCTGTACACGTTTTCTATTTTGACCAATAACTTCAAAAGGATGCTTTCCCAGTAAAATCTCTGGCTATTTAGAGTAGAACTCTCACCTTTATACTAGTTACAGGCAGTTTTTTGAGTCCCAAAGCTTTGGTTGGAGTTTTACACACATTTGCAGTTTTTTATTGCTTAAAAACGCTTTTCAGCGCCTGCTGTACACGTTTTCTATTTTGACCAATAACTTCAAAAAGGATGCTTTCCCAGTAAAATCTCTGGCTATTTAGAGTAGAACTCTCACCTTTATACTAGTTACAGGCAGTTTTTTGAGTCCCAAAGCTTTGGTTGGAGTTTTACACACATTTGCAGTTTTTTATTGCTTAAAAACGCTTTTCAGCGCCTGCTGTACACGTTTTCTATTTTGACCAATAACTTCAAAAAGGATGCTTTCCCAGTAAAATCTCTGGCTATTTAGAGTAGAACTCTCACCTTTATACTAGTTACAGGCAGTTTTTTGAGTCCCAAAGCTTTGGTTGGAGTTTTACACACATTTGCAGTTTTTTATTGCTTAAAAACGCTTTTCAGCGCCTGCTGTACACGTTTTCTATTTTGACCAATAACTTCAAAAAGGATGCTTTCCCAGTAAAATCTCTGGCTATTTAGAGTAGAACTCTCACCTTTATACTAGTTACAGGCAGTTTTTTGAGTCCCAAAGCTTTGGTTGGAGTTTTACACACATTTGCAGTTTTTTATTGCTTAAAAACGCTTTTCAGCGCCTGCTGTACACGTTTTCTATTTTGACCAATAACTTCAAAAAGGATGCTTTCCCAGTAAAATCTCTGGCTATTTAGAGTAGAACTCTCACCTTTATACTAGTTACAGGCAGTTTTTTGAGTCCCAAAGCTTTGGTTGGAGTTTTACACACATTTGCAGTTTTTTATTGCTTAAAAACGCTTTTCAGCGCCTGCTGTACACGTTTTCTATTTTGACCAATAACTTCAAAAAGGATGCTTTCCCAGTAAAATCTCTGGCTATTTAGAGTAGAACTCTCACCTTTATACTAGTTACAGGCAGTTTTTTGAGTCCCAAAGCTTTGGTTGGAGTTTTACACACATTTGCAGTTTTTTATTGCTTAAAAACGCTTTTCAGCGCCTGCTGTACACGTTTTCTATTTTGACCAATAACTTCAAAAAGGATGCTTTCCCAGTAAAATCTCTGGCTATTTAGAGTAGAACTCTCACCTTTATACTAGTTACAGGCAGTTTTTTGAGTCCCAAAGCTTTGGTTGGAGTTTTACACACATTTGCAGTTTTTTATTGCTTAAAAACGCTTTTCAGCGCCTGCTGTACACGTTTTCTATTTTGACCAATAACTTCAAAAAGGATGCTTTCCCAGTAAAATCTCTGGCTATTTAGAGTAGAACTCTCACCTTTATACTAGTTACAGGCAGTTTTTTGAGTCCCAAAGCTTTGGTTGGAGTTTTACACACATTTGCAGTTTTTTATTGCTTAAAAACGCTTTTCAGCGCCTGCTGTACACGTTTTCTATTTTGACCAATAACTTCAAAAAGGATGCTTTCCCAGTAAATCTCTGGCTATTTAGAGTAGAACTCTCACCTTTATACTAGTTACAGGCAGTTTTTTGAGTCCCAAAGCTTTGGTTGGAGTTTTACACACATTTGCAGTTTTTTATTGCTTAAAAACGCTTTTCAGCGCCTGCTGTACACGTTTTCTATTTTGACCAATAACTTCAAAAGGATGCTTTCCCAGTAAAATCTCTGGCTATTTAGAGTAGAACTCTCACCTTTATACTAGTTACAGGCAGTTTTTTGAGTCCCAAAGCTTTGGTTGGAGTTTTACACACATTTGCAGTTTTTTATTGCTTAAAAACGCTTTTCAGCGCCTGCTGTACACGTTTTCTATT